>NC_052160.1:4815066-4973411 GCF_902713615.1 Scyliorhinus canicula | reverse complement strand
TAACGACGTTCAAAACCCTCCTAATGTTCGAAAAGAGCTGCCTCCCTCTCACAAACCCTGTCTGATCTTCACCTATTACCATCAGGAGGCACTCCTCCAGCCTACCCACCAGTACCTTCGCCAATACTTTTGCGTCCACATTCAGAAGTGATATGGGCCGATACGACCCACACTCCGTCGGATCCTTACCTTTTTTTAGCAACGGGGAAATCAATGCCTGCCCCAAGATTTGTGGCAACACCCCCTTCCCTATCGCCTCTTCAAACATCCCCACCATCAGGGGTGCCAGCATTTCCTTGAATTTTTTATAATATTCCACCGGAAACCCATCCGGCCCTGCTACCTTCCCCGACTGCATCCTCCCAATTGCATCCTTTGTCTCCTGCTCCTCTATTGCTTCTTCTAATGTAGCCCTGTTCCCCTCCCCTAGCCTCGGGTACTCCAACTCATCTAGAAATACCTGCATCTCACGGTCTCGCCTGCATGGCTCTGACCTGTACAACCTCTCCTAAAACTCCTCAAAACCTTGTTAATCAGCTCCGGAGCCACCACCAACTTCCCGGCCCTATCCCTCACCTGAAGAATTTCCCTTGCCGCTGCCTCCCTCCGGAGCTGACCTGCTAACATACCTGCCTTATCTCCATGTTTGTAAACTGCACCCCTTGATCGTCTCAGTTGGCGCACCGCCTTCCTGGTAGACAGTCGGTCGAAGCTCGCCTGTAGTTCCTTCCTCTTTTCCAGATTCGCTGGGTCCCCATCCTCTGCATAACTCCTATCTACCTCCAACATCTCATCTATTACCCTCTGCCGCTCCAACCTCTCTTTATCCACCTTGGCCTTAAACAAAATTACCTCACCCCTCACCACCGCCTTTCGAGCCTCCCAGACAACTGCCTTCGACGCCTCACCCGTACAGTTGAAACCTACATATTCCTCAATTACCTTTTCAATTTTCTCACAGAACAATTGGTTCCCCAAAAGCCCCACATCCAGTTTCCACCCCGGCCTCTGCGCTACCCCCTTCCCCAGTACCATATCCACCCAGTGCGGAGCATGATCTGACACTGCAATTGCCGAGTATTCCGATCCCTTAACCCCAGCCAACAAAGCCTTCCCCACCACAAAAAAGTTGATCCGCACGTATACCTTATGGACTGCTGAGAAAAACGAGTAATCCCATTCCCTGGGGTGCAGAAACCTCCAAGGGTCCACCCCTCCCATTTCCACCATTAGCCCAGCCAGCGCCTTCGCCCCCACCTGATGGGAACAGCGAGCGCGGCCGTGACCTGTCCAATCTCGGCTCCTGCACCAAGTTCCAGTTCCCCCCCACAATCAGTTTGTGTGTGTCCAAGTCGGGGATGGCCCCGAACACCTTCTTTGCGAATCCCACATCGTTCCAATTGGGACCATATACACTTAACAGCGCCACTAACCTCCCCTCCAACGCCCCTGTCACAATCACATATCCACCCCCCTGATCTGCCACCACCTTCTCCATCTGGAAGCGTAC
Source organism: Scyliorhinus canicula (assembly GCF_902713615.1). NCBI lineage: Eukaryota > Metazoa > Chordata > Chondrichthyes > Carcharhiniformes > Scyliorhinidae > Scyliorhinus > Scyliorhinus canicula. Next base: position 4,971,901 of record NC_052160.1, on the reverse strand, counting down.
CCTTTTGCTGACTATTACCGCTACCCCTTGAGCCTTTCCGTCAAATCCAGAGTGAAACACCTGGCTAACCCAGCCCTTTTAAGTCTCACCTGGTCCTTCACCCTCAAGTGAGTCTCCTGCAGCATTGCCACGTCGGCTTTCAAACTTTTAAGATGCACAAGCACCCTTGACCTCTTGACCGGTCCTCCTAACCCTCTCGCGTTCCATGTGACTATCCTAACTGGGGGTCTCTCTCTCACATACACACACACACTCCCCCCCCCCCCCCCCCCTTCTTATCCGCCATCATCATACCACCAGGCCCTGCCCCATAAGCCTGACAAGCCCCTGTCCATTATTAACATCAAACCCCTCCTACATTTCTTCTCGCAAAAACATCTCCCAGCATCAACCCCCCCCCCCCCCCCCCCCCCCCCCCCCCCCCCCGCCGCCGCTTGCCTCGTAGGCCCATTGAAGCTGCTATCCAGGCTCCAATGTCTGCAGCAATGTCCGCAGTCCTCCTCTCACCTCACCTCCGTTCACTAGCCGACTTTATTTAGCTAGTGCAGGTGGCTCCCCCCGCCAAGGTATACCGTTCCCTCCCACCCAGTCCCAGAGAAAGAAAAAAAACCCCAAAAAAAACCAACCCATACAATTCACTAAAATACGATATAACCGTCGCAACACAGAATGCTAATCAACCCAACCATTAACTTGAACTCTGTAACAATGTAAAGAGAAGTAAATGACAATACAAATCAGTAAACAGAAAGCTGTAGCATTTATACATTTTCCAGCTCCCCAATCCCAGTCCACAGTCTCTCTTCCAGCTCTGCTCCTCATGTCTATCCCAAGCCTTCTGCCCTCACGAACGCCTCAGCCGCCTCCGCTGTCTCGAAATAAAAGTCTTTGGCCTCATACGTTACCCTCAGCTTTGCCGGGTAGACCATACCGAATCGCACCCCCTTTTTGAACAGTGCCACCTTCACTCGCCCAAATGCCGCTCGTCTCTTTGCCAACTCCACTGTCAAGTGAAATGAATGAAATGAAAATCGCTTATTGTCACGAGTAGGCTTCAATGAAGTTACTGTGAAAAGCCCCTAGTCGCCACATTCCGGCGCCTGTCCGGGGAGGCTGGTACGGGAATCGAACTGTGCTGCTGGCCTGCTTGGTCTGCTTTAAAAGCCAGCGATTTAGCCTGGTGAGCTAAACCAGCCCCAAGTCCTGGTAGATCCAAACTACCGCACCATCCTACTGCACCTCGTGCTTCTGCTTCGCCCAGCTTAACACCTTCTCCTTCATGCAGTACTTACGGAAGCAGATAATTACTGCTCTTGGCGGCTCGTTCACTTTGGGTGTCTTAGTGACCGATGAGCTCGGTCTAGCTCGTACTGGGTGGGGCTCTCACTCTCCCCCATCAGCTCCGCCAGGTTTGATGTACGTCTGATGGAGTGGCAGGAAGCTGCAATATAGTCGGGTGCTGAACATCATTGTGGCATTTTACAGATTTGTTCTTAGATGATTAGTTAATCTCAAATCATGTTGCTGTGTACACAAGATTTCCTCTCCACCCAAAAGCATAGTGTAAGGGGAGGGAGACACAGTCCAAATGTGCTGTTTCTCTTTTACCAGGTGATTATAGAGTAGAACTGGAGGAGACCTGGTGAGTATCTGCAGCCCATTGTCCTACCTGGGGACATACAGGAGTGAAAATGATGAATAAAAACAAAAATATTAAATACATCAAAAACTAAACAGATGGACTGATGAGTATATTGATGCTCTAAAATGCAATACTTATAGATAAGTAGCAAGCAAATTAATACAGCAGAATTAAGATGGGGGAAATCAGAGAGTTAGTCTGAACAGACAGTTTTGCATTCTGTCAGTGGACAGCTGTGCTGTGACTTTGGTAGAAGCCCAAGGATATCAATAATAATATAAATTTGAATTTGAAAAGTATGATATTTAAGAGTTTCCTTTTTACTCTTTCTGTTGAAGGTTTTTATTGCTGTAATTTATTTTGCAGTGCACAGTGAACGTTAAAATAGTTTTCAAACATTAATTTAATCATTTGCTTTTCTGTGCAGGTTTATCATACTTACAGAATCTAAATTTTGAGCGTATAGTGATGTGCCAGCTGAACCCTCTAAAAGTTTGTTTACCTTCTGTCGTCAACTTGTTTGCAGCTATTACTAGGTCAGTATTGTTGGATACTAATAGATACTTTTGGACGTAAGAACAATGACTGATATTGCACTCTTATGTTTGAATGATTTGAATCATGCGGTAATAATAACAATCGCTTATTGTCACAAGTAGGCTTCAATGAAGTTACTGTGAAAAGCCCCAGTCGCCTGTTCGGGGAGGCCGATTCGGGAATTGAACCCGCGCTGCTGGCCTTGTTCTGCATTCCAAGCCAGCTGTTTAGCCCACTGTGCTAAACCAGCCCCAGGATGTGTTAAAAGTATTCATGCTTCATCCCATCAAGATTGTAAAAGTAGTGCCAAATGCCTTGAAAACATGTTTTTATATAACACTTTAAACTCAACCAATTTCTAGATGAGATGTCTTCATTATTAATTAAATGTGAAATCTACATAATATGAACACTTCAAAGGTAATTATAATTTCAGTGTTGTCCATTTTAAAGATCGACTTACAGGGTGAAACTATCCAATGCTTTGCATCCCCGGCAGGATCTTATAGAGTAAGGCCTTTGTGGGAAACTATGGGTAGATTGCTCACAGTTTTCCTTCTATTCATGTCAGCAGCAAAGTTTCAGGCAGTGTCCCCACTATTTGAAATGAAAATGAAATGAAAATCGCTTATTGTCATAACTAAGTTACTGTGAAAAGCCCCTAGTTGCCACATTCCGGCGCCTGTTCGGGGAGGCTGGAACGGGAATTGAACCGTGCTGCTGGCCTGCCTTGGTCAGCTTTAAAAGCCAGCTATTCAGCTCTGTGCTAAACCATCCCCTATTTGCAAGAACCTTCCCATTTTGCATAAAACCCTACTGATGTTACGGAGCCCCGAAGTTCTGCCCATTCTGTTTGTATGTAGACTGATAGAAATTAGCATGTAATACTATTTAGGTGAAACCGGATTACAGAAATTCACCAGCTTTTATTTAGCTGTAATTGATGGTGCAGTGACATAGTGTTTATGTTACTGGACGAGTAAAACATGAAGCCTGTATTGATAATTATGAGTTCAAATCCCACCGTTAGCAGCTGAACACTTTAAATTGAATTGATTATCTGAGTGTGAAATAAAATGCTAGTACCAGTAATGGTGGCCATGAAATCACTGGATTGCCATTAAGAAACCATCTGGTTTACCTCATGTCCTTTAAGGGAAGGAAATCATATATGTAAACCAGGGGCTGGTTTAGCACAGTGGGCTAAACAGCTGGTGTTGTAATGCAGAACAAGGCCAGCAGCGCGGGTTCAATTCCCGTACCGGCCTCCCCGAACAGGCGCTGGAATGTGGCGATTTTTTCACAGTAACTTCATTGAAGCCTACTTGTGACAATAAGCAATTATTATTGTTACGTGCCTCCAGACCCACAGCAACGTGGTTGGCTCTTAACTGCCCACTGAGGCAGCAGAGCTAGTCATTCAGTTGTAATCAAGAAGATGGCTCATGACCCCCCCCCCACCTTCTCAGCAATTAGAAATGGACAGTAAATGCTGCCCTTGCCAAAGATGCCCACAACCTATAAATTAATTTTTAAAAAATTGATGCATGAGATTTAATTTTAATGTGAACTTTATGTAATTTAAATGAGAGATGACATTTGATAAAACCATGAATGTATAGGTGTGTCTTCCTTTATTATTAACTAATGCACTGTTAAAAGTATGTTTGTTCTGTTGTAAAATGCAGAGCTTTACTATTTAATACAGAATACATGTGGATCTTATGTGATGACTGTAAGAAACTGACATAATTTATAGTTTGTTCCAGTAATTTATTAAAACCTGTGTAAAAATGCATATAGACAGTATAATGTTTAGAGCTGTGATTAAGGTGTTGTAAAAGTGAGATAATTTATTTGCTGGTGAAGAGTTCTGCTGATACATCTTGAGAACCATTTACTTGTTTACAGATAGCTAGTGAATGGAATATTGTTTATGTTTGAAGCACCCCTTGGATGTAGATAATGTGGGGGGGGGGGGGTATTGTTTGGTCCTGGCTGAACAAATCAAAGGACATTGTGCAAGATGAGACAAAGAATGTCTTATCCTTTGCGTACAGATGATATAGTTAATGGGAGGAGCCAGGTCTGTCTGAAGAGTCGGGTAGCTCCCAGAAATCTGAACATAGGTGTTGTTTGGCCCTGAAAGATTTTCCAAAGATTCTGCCTAGAGAAAAGCAAGTAAACCCCTAATTGTTAACTTTATTCAAGAGTTGTATTTAATATATAATGGTTTACTGAATTGGCATATATAGTGGCAGGTTTAGGAAGTAAGTTAAGGTTTGTTTGTTTTTTACTTAAGAAGTGTTGTACCTGTTAACTGTAAAACTATTTATTTGTTGCTCATTTGGGGAATTCTGTGTTTAAATTAAAGTTTGTTTTACCATAAAAGATACCTATTGGTCAGTGTTATCACTCCTGTGGTGCACTAACATTTCCTCACAGCAGTTTGACTTTTATAATCTAATAAACACCAAACAACAAAGGCAGACAAACAGTCATGATCTAACTATAATATGTTTGAAATTCTTTTTCTTTTTGCAGAAAATATCAATTAGCTTTCTGCTACACAATTATTGAACGAAATAATCGACAACACATACCAGTTGTTAGGAGCAGCACTGGGGGTGACCTGGTCCAGATTTGTACTAATCCACTTGATTGCTTCTTTCCCTTTGATCCTTACATTCTTAAAAGGTTTGTGTACGGCAGTATTTGACATTAAATCCGATAGGGAAATAAGGAAACATCTCTTTACTTGTATTGTATATTGTGGAATGTACTACTACAGGCAAATATCTTTGAATTTGTCCAGTTTCATGTAGAAGGTATCAGAGAAAAGGGAATAAAAACAAATGCTGAGATGCTAAAATAAGACATAAATGGGAGGAGACTTGTAAGGAGCATAAACACCAGCACAGGCTCGTTAAGCCACATGGTCTGATTCCGTTATTTTTTTAAAAGCTAGTTTGTTCAATTGTTATTTTTAAATCTATAACCTAATGGATTTCACTTTTTAAAAAACTTTTGCTTTTCAATTTAGAGTACCCAATTTTGTTTTCCAATTAAGGGGCAATTTAGTGTGGCCAATCCACCTAACCAGCACATCTTTGGGTTGTGATCACCAACAGGTGATTAAGAAGGCAAATGGAATTTTGTCCTTCATTGCTAGAGGGATGGAGTTTAAGACTAGGGAGGTTATGCTGCAATTTTATAAGGTGTTAGTGAAGCCATACCTCGAGTATTGTGTTCAGTTTTTGTCTCCTTACCTGAGAAAGGACGTACTGGCGCTGGAGGGTGTGCAGAGGAGATTCACTAGGTTAATCCCAGAGCTGAAGGGGTTGGATTACAAGGAGAGATTGAGTAGACTGGGACTGTACTCGTGGAAGTTAGAAGGATGAGGGGGCATCTTATAGAAACATATAAAATTATGAAGGGAATAGATAGGATAGATGCGGGCAGGTTGTTTCCACTGGCGGGTGAAAGCAGAACTGGGGGCATAGCCTCAAAATAAGGGGAAGTAGATTTAGGACTGAGTTTAGGAGGAACTTTTTCACCCAAAGGGTTATGAATCTATGGAATTCCTTGCCCAGTAAAGCAGTTGAGGCTCCTTCATTGAATGTTTTTAAGGTAAAGATCGATAGTTTTTTGAAGAATAAAGGGATTAAGGGTTATGGTGTTCAGGCCGGAAAGTGGAGCTGAATCCACAAAAGATCAGCCATGATCTAATTGAATGGCGGAGCAGGCTCGAGGGGCCAGATGGCCTATTCCTGCTCCTAGTTCTTATGTGATGAGACCCACGCAAACACGGGGAGAATGTGCAAACTCCACATGGACAGTAATAGATCTCGGGCGGAATACTCCGCTCCCGCGATGAATCGGGAAGGCCGTCGTGAACTCGGCGCTCCGTAAATCTCGACCACCGGGCCTTGACGCTTGCGTCAAGGCGGCGCGCCGAGAATGATGCGACGGCGGCACCTAAGTGACGTCAGCGCGCATGCGCAGGTTGGCCGGCTCCAACCCGTGCATGCGCGGCTGACGTCACGACGGCTGACGGCTCCAACCGTGCATGCGCGGTTGCCATCTTCCCCTCCGCTGCCCTGTAAGACGTGGCGGCTTGATCTTGTGGGGCGGCTGAGGGGAAAGAGTGTGTCCCTTTGAGACGCTGGCCCGACGATCGGTGGGCACCGATCGCGGGCCAGTCCCCTCCCGAGCACGGCCGTGGTGCTCACTCCCCTCTCCGCCCCCCACTAGCCACAAACGAGCATTTGGCGCCCATGTTCACGACGGCAGCGACCTGGTGTGGTTGCTGCCGTCGTGAACTGGTCGGGAACGTCAGGCCGCTTGGCCCATCCGGGCCGGAGAGAATCGCCAGTCGCCGTGAAAAGCGGCGATTCTTCAGAGCGGGGGGTGGGAGAATCGCGGGGGGGGGGGCAGGGGGGGCGTGTCGTGAGTCGCCCGGACCTCCCGCGATTCTCCCACCCGGCGCGGGGAGCAGAGAATCGCGCCCCTCTTCTGTGTTTTCCGTTGAGAGCAACAAGTCTGCTAAAGTTCCTTTAACTCTGATTAACAGAGTAACTATTCTCAGCCCTGTTTTGTTATATATACAGATTAAGTGGATTGGCTACGCTAAATGCTCCTTAGTGTCCAAAGATGTGACCGTTGAGTGGGGTTATGGAGATAGAGTGGGATTAGGTAGAGTGGTTTTTCTGCGGGTCGATGCAGACTCGATGGGCTGAATGCCCCCCTTCTGCACTGTTGGGATTCTATGGGAATATACTAAAACCATATGGGCGATCACCGCCAACTCTGGCTGGACATATTACACTAGACATTGGTGAATGCAATGTCACAGAAAGCTGGTAACGTGACATGAGCAGGTGAATTTCTTCACTAGCCCGATTTCTCATTCACCCCAATTCCCTGAGTTCAGTTTTTTGGCATTTATTTCTCTTATTAGCTTCTCCTTTCCCCTGCAGTAACCACCTCGGTCGGGGTCTTTTATATGTTTAATTCTGGCTTCCAACACGAATTGTGTTTAATGCCCTAAGATGGGGAAAAATAACTTAAAAGACACCGTGTTAAAAACGATTGACACGCGTCCGGTTTCTCTTCAGGGTGAAGTGACCTGCTTGGACTTTAACTATGGAAACAGGTGCAGGAAAGCCCTGGGCTTAAGCAGGGCCTAGCCCTAGGTCATCATATCGCTCTTGGTCGTTGCCATTTCACTGTGGTCCTGAGTCTAACATTTCTTTTCCAACAAAATAAATGCAACTTCACAAACAAAAGTTGCTAAATGAGCAACTTAAGACAAGTCACCCTTTTCGGCCTTTTTAATGAATGCAATACTTCTGGCCCCGCAACAAAGCAGGCAGCCGCGCTCCAGGCTGGGGCAGACAGGTTCCCTTCACTTAATTGCTTGTTCCATCACACCCTGGCTCCTTGGTGGGGGGGTGGGGGGGGGGGGGGGGGGGGGAACAGGCAACAGCAACAGTTGTGCGCGCAGTAAACTGGGATGGTCACGTTAATTATTTCCATGTCATCACCCTGCAACTGCTGTGAACTCCATCATCACAATTTACGATGGACTGTGCTTTGCGGCTACAAATTACAGAATTGAATTGCAGAATTATCATTCTAAAATCTCCCGGATTACATTTAATAGCTGCCGAGAGATTGATGGTGAATCCGCTAGATTTCCGGCTGTTCTGGGAGATTTGCCAACCCTAATATGGACTCCAGAAATGGGTACACAATTAACCTTTTTGAGTTCTGCTCATGTACAGCTGGTTCTAAAAACTCTGAATGGCTTTGTTAATATTTGAGCGCTGATCATTTATTTTTCCGATAGGTCTAAGAAAATGTTTGATGGGATTTATCGAGTTTGGGAAGATTTGAGCTTTCAAGACATTCAGGTTCCACAGAATATCATAAAACTGGTAAGGCACTGCATAATATTCTAACAGGATTTTAAAAAAATTACCATGTAATAAATGGAGGGGTCTGTGATATTTTAGTTTTTGATTCCACTGGTAAGGGGATATTCACAAATAACGCATTTGTTCAAGAGGGTAGAGCAATAATAATAATAACCTTTTATTGTCACAAGTATGAAGTTACTTTGAAAAGCCCCTAGTTGCCACATTCCGGCGCCTGTTCAAGGAGGCTGATACGGGAATTGAACCCGCGCTGCTGGCCTTGTTCTGCATGACAAGCCAACTGGCTAGCCCACTGAGCTAAACCAGCCCTTCAGCTAAATGAGCCCTTCAATACGGATTTATATAACCAGTTTGCAATACTTATGAAGCAGATTAGCAACCAAAACTTTCATTTAGATCTCCGTTCAAGCTGTAATTGCAAATTGAAGCATTAGAAAATACAAGCAAAGAGTAAAACACCAGAATTTAAAAATCTTTCAGATTTCCAGTGTTAAACATTGCAAGAACTGGATATTACAGAAAAATATCAATGACGATCTAATGTATAACATCCTGGTCAAGGCAGTTTGTATTGGAAGAATGAAGTAAACCAGTTTCATGTTCATCCATTCAGTCCATTTATAACCTGCTTAAAATTAAAGCAATACAGGGTAATAAAGTTTTGTTCAATAATACATTCCATGAACATACTTGACAGACTGAACAGAAGAGCTACTTTGTAAAGTATGGTAGGAGTAAGTCAGGGCCAATAGGGACGAGAAACAAGGTGAAGAGCTTTACGTACCCCCATACCCACCATTGCCCCCCCCCTCATGAACACAGAGATGCGTGATTAACTCATGCCCATTTGATGTAATGAAGGCACAATACCTTCTTTGTGCTTCTTGCTCATTTACATGATTTTTGTGTGCAGCCAGTGTCAAAAGTGCTGTTGATTGGCTGTCCACTTCAGCAGTGAACCAACAATCAATACTTGTAAGCACTACTTAAAGCTAGCAGGCATTTCTTAAAGGGAAGTGCATTATGGCTGGAACAGATGCTGGGAGTTCTGTGGGAGCTGAATCTGACCTGGGAAACACACAAGAACAGAACAACATAGCAGACTGAAGTGAACCAGCCGTGATTCAGCCACTGCGGTGGCACTGGCAGCACTGGGCTAGGCATAGATAGGTGGAAGGTAGTGCTAAGGGAATGCTGCAGCATGTTTAGTTTATATTTGTATGCAATATGACATTTCATTTGTAAATTTGATTTGGAATGTGTTTTTCTGGTGGTTTCCATTTTTGTATTGTGGCCAAGAGAGCAATGTGATTGTTAATGGCAGCGGGGCAGATAATGGGTATAGGACATTGGTGAGTGAGGAATTTGGTTACTCATGTACAACTCGGGCAGCAAGGAGCCGTCTAGGTTGTTGCTTCCCATCTTCTTCCTCCTCACCTCACCAAATGGCTAGTTCCAAAGGCTGCCTCCTAATTTATGGGTAAGGCTGTGCAGCCAGGAGCATAAAAGCTGAGACTGATTTGAGTTGAGCATTATAGGGCTCTTGCAGAATGGCCCAGGCAATGGAATCGATGCTTGAGCATTCCAATGGTTTGCTCCATCATCTTTCATGGGGAAGCATAGCTCTCAATGTGTGCACTGTACGTGTGGATCCATTATGTTTCCAAGTCATGAGAAATTTCAGCAGTTAGGCCTGTAGCTATCCTTTGGTTTGCTGTGGTGGCTGAAATACAGCTGGCAAAATGAACTGCTGCAGAAGGCATCACAACTGCTGACTGCAAACCAAGCATTGACCTGCATGGTCACGCATCAGCAGGATGTTGAAGGACTGGAATCCCTTTCAGTGGCAGTATATGGCAGAATTGATGCGCATTACCCACAGGATACTGTAGCAAATTGCACAATGTTATGATTATCTCCGGCTCCAGTTTGAAATGTGCCAGACATACAATAGTCCATCACCGTCACTGCCACAGGCAGTGTCCTTGCCCTGCTCTGAGGTTGCAGTTGTGGCTGCAGCAGGTGATGGATTTCAGTGACGATGTTCTCCGTGATGTGCAGAGGTCTCAAACACTGTTCAGGGGAATTACCCCCAGAATACCCTTGGCAGACATGGCACCCTCCTACTGTGATCTCCCCAACCCCATTCCACCACACTTCCAACAGCTTACCCTGTACTGCATGGCCTCTGCTGATTGCCCAGTCATACTCTGCTCCAAGAGGAAGGCCTCTTTGGGAGCAACTGATTTGTCCAGAAGCCTTGAGGTCAGAGCACTCTGTAACTATTGAAACTTGCACAATTGCATCAGCACCCAGAAGAAACCAATCTCACCTGTAAATAGTAGATGATCCCTTTAAGTAGCCCTGCTTCTAGGTTCTTCCTGCTGCTTAAAGCATGCTCAGCTGTGTGAAATTGAGAGTTTGGTGGCTGGAACATTGGCGTCAAATCAGTTTTGCAGATGATTGACGTCATGACCTGCCTGCTGTACATACTTTTGACATTCACTGTGTGTGTGCTAATGCCTCAAGTAAGATGCTTTGCGTCAGAAGTATGCTCGTGACACAGATATCATTTTGGATCCCTTACAGTACTTACTGTCAGAAACACAGGCACAAACCTGGGTTTGCAACCACTGCCCACTCAAACCCCCATGGAGTCTAAGATCCATTGCTTTTGAATCGAAAATGATTGTCATTGTATTGTTACAGAGTTGTGTGCTTAAATGTCTATAATGATCATTGCTAATTAACTGGAATTTAAAAAATAATTATGTCACTATTATTTAACATTGAGAAAACCCAATTTTAAGGCCCGACAGGCAACCACCAAAGTGGTTAACACTTTGCCCACCGAGGACACCTTTCTTTTCTTTTAATTTAGAGAACCCAATTATTTCTTTTCCCAATTAAGTAAGGGGCAATTTAGCGTGGCCAATCCACCTACCCTGCACATCTTCGGTTGTGGGAGTGAGACCCACTCAGCCACGGGGAGAATGTGCAAACTCCACACGGACAGTGACCCGGGGCCAGGATTCTGGCACCGTGAGGCAATAGTGCTAACCACAAGGGCACCTTTCATTAGTAGAAGAGCTGTCTTTAATGTGAAGGGCAGGTTGCTAGTTTAACGGCTACCATCAGTTGCTACTGTGCGATCCTAACGATAGAACAAGTTTGCTTCAGAGATGAAACTTTACGATTCCAAAACTCTATTCACCTGATGACTGACAAAGTTCCTAACTATCACGACCGGCAGATCTAAGTGAAAGAAACATTGGGCTTGAACTGAGATGTGTTGGTTGGTAAGCCACTAATGTAACCATCAAGAAACTGGGTTGTACGGTGCCAAGGACCCGGGTTCGATCATTGTGGAGTTTGCACATTCTCCCCATGCCTGCGTGCGTCTCACCCCCACAACCGAAGATGTGCAGGGTAGGTGGATTGGCCACGCTAAATTGCCGCTTACTTAATTGGAAAAAAAATAATTGGCTACTCTAAATTTAAAAAAAAGAAATGAGGTTGTATTGGTTTGGCTTTAAAACGCTTAATGATATTCCTTTACAATCAATTTCCAGGATGCAGCTGAAGACGAAGAGGATGATTTCTTAAAAGGCGAGTCGCTGCAAAATGAGACTGTTGGGATCACAACGGGCTCTTTCGAGTCTCACACGCAAAGTCCTCACAATGTTGGGTCTCCGCTAACAATGTTTCCACTGCATAATTGTTGAACTTGTTGTCAATCAACTATCAGATGTGGTTTCTATCAGATGTGGTTTCAAACAAAGTTGCTTTCTGTTTGTAAGATTGGTACTTGGCAGCACATATATTGAAAATGAAATGAAAATTGCTTATTGTCACGAGTAGGCTTCTATGAAGTTACTGTGAAAAGTTACTGAGGGGCTGGTTTAGCTCACTGGGCTAAATCGCTGGCTTTTAAAGCAGACCGGCAGCACGGTTCGATTCCCGTACCAGCCTTCCCGGACAGGTGCCGGAATGTGGCGACTAGGGGCTTTTCACAGTAACTTCATTGAAGCCTACTCGTGACAATAAGCGATTTTCATTTCATTTCATTTCAAAAGCCCCTAGTCGCCACATTCTGGCACCTGTCCGGGAAGGCTGATACGGGAATCGAACCGTGCTGCTGGCCTGCTTGGTCTGCTTTAAAAGCCAGCGATTTAGCCCAGTGAGCTAAACCAGCCCCATATTAAAATGGACAAGAAAATACTACATCAGAGACTATTCAGGAGCGTTGAAACTGAAGTTTACTTTTGTCTGGTCCACCACTTTTCTTTAACTCTGAGTTCCTTTGTCTAATTGATTCAGCTGTTGTGTAAATATGTTTGTATATTTGTATATATGATAATTTGTAAATTTTAACGTCTGCTATGCTTTTGTTTTAAAAGATTGTCATCAGTTGCTTTTTAAAGTCCCTTTAGTTGGGTTCCATACTTGTTTGATCCCCCTGATTGGATCAAAGTATTTTCTTTTAGGAATGAAAAATATGTCTTGCGCACTAGTTCAAACTAGTCACGATTTCCAAATCATGATACTGAAATTGTTATACCAAGTACTGATTTTTCTTATCTGAATTAAAGTAATGGTTCAAATTCTTTTCGTCATTTTTTCCAAGAAGGGTTCACTTTGTTGCATTTGATGCAGGTAACTGATGCTTTTGCAAACTGATCCAGTTTGCTCTTTTTTGTCAATTATTGTTCCACTTCGCCACTTTTCTTTTAAAATAAGCAGCTGAATGAAAACGCTAATTAATTCTGACTTGATCTAAGTAGCTACTGGAACTGAAAGTAGCTATCTTAAAATTGTATTTTATTTATCTGGCTTCAAATTATGGCCATGTTAGTTCCATCAACCATGCATCAATGCATGGTGTGTCATTTGGTGCCTGGTGAAGCTGCAAGAAATTGATCACAGTTTAGTATACCCTAGAGAAACATTGGGTTCCAACATTGGAACTGTACTGGTAGCTTGCATGTCTGTCTTTTGAGGAAAACTTCCACTTTGAGGTGTTACTGGGCTGTTAATGGTGCGCTAAATTCATAATTACTGGTGAACAACCCCTCTAGCCTGGAAAAACTCATGTCATATTTGTGACATGTCAGATATCTGCAGTCTGATCAATTGAATATATTTTAACACATTTTCAAAGTTTCATTGAAATTTCAGTTTTTACCTTAATTTCTTATGTGTATTTCTATTTCATTGTAAAATTATTGATCCAGATTTTATGGTTGTAATGATGGAAAAACTGTCAGTATTATTGAACATAGAAAAATGCACAGAACAGGCTCTTCGGCCCAGGATGTTATGCCAAACTTTTGTGCTAGATTAAGAACAAATTAATCTACACCCCATCATTCTACCGTAATCCATGTACCTATTCAATAGCCGCTTGAAGGTCCCCACTGTTTCCGACTCAACTACTTCCACAGGCAGTGCATTCCATGCACCCACTACTCTCTGGGTAAAGAACCTACCTCTGACATCCCCCTTATATCTTCCACAATTCACCTTCAATCTATGTCCCCTTGTAATGGTTTGTTCCACCCGGGGAAAAGGTCCCCGACTGTCTACTCTAGTCCCCTGAGCATCTTATAAACCTCTTATCAAGTCGGCCTTCATCCTTCTCCGTTCTAATGAGAAAAGGCCTAGCACCCTCAACCTTTCCTCGTAAGACCTACTCTCCATTCTTGGTAATGAGAAACAACTCCATTGTTTGTCATTACCCTGCGAAATTAACAACCTTGGCATCTGCAAATGTACAATAAAATGTAAAATTCTTGACAATGCTGCTTGTGATATCCTGCTGCTCTACAGGGTGTGTGCAATGGAGGTTGCCACTGATGGCAACCTTTGGAAATCACTAACTGACTACAACAATTTAAAACTCCTGCCCAAAATGTAGTGCCTTGTTAATGTGATGTAACTGGGCTTCTAATGACATACTAAGCCATTGCAGCTGAACAATGGTAGCACCACTACTGACTGAGCTGGCTGTGTCCTAAAAGGTATATCTGGAGCAGCACGGTGGCGCAGTGGTTAGCACTGCACCCAGATCCCAGGTTCGATCCCGGCTCTGGGTCACTGTCTGTGTGGAGTTTGCACATTCTCCCCGTGTTTGCATGGGTTTCGTCCCCACAACACACAAAAAAAAAGGATGTGCAGGATAGATGGATTGGCCACGCTAAATTGCTCCTTAATTGGAAAAACATGAAATGGGTATTCTAAATTTATTTAAAAAAGGCATATCTGATAGACTGGGTCCTCGGCAGGTGGTAAGGGAACCAACAAGAGGGAAAATCTTACTTAACCTCATCTGTCCAAAGTATCAGTTGGAATGACCAACGCACCGTCTTTGTGGAGACAAAGTCCTGCTTCACGTTGAGGATACCCTCCATCACATTGTGTGATACTAAAAACATGCTAATTGGGATAGATTTCGAACAGATTTAGCACCTCAAAACTGGGCATCCATGAGACGCTGTGTGCTTTCAGCAACAGCAGAATTGTACTCAATCACAATCTGTAACCTCATGGCCTGGCATATCTCCCACTCTACCATTGCTATGAAACCGGGGGATCAACGCTGATTCGATGAAGATTGCAGGAGGTCATGCCGAGAGCAGAACCAGGCATATCTAAAACTAAGGTGTCAACCTGAAGAAGTTAATCACAGGACTATTTAGGGACAGCACGGTAGCATGGTGGTTAGCACAATAGCTTCACAGCTCCAGGGTCCCAGGTTCGGTTCCCAGAGTGGTTCACTGTCTGTGCGGAGTCTGCACGTTCTCCGTGTGTGCGTGGGTTTCCTCCGGGTGCTCCGGTTTCCTCCCATAGTCCACAGATGTGGAGGTTAGGTGGATTGGCCATGCTAAATTGCCCTTAGTGTTCAAAACTTACTCATCAATAACCTGCTCACTGACGCTCAGTTCAGGTTCTGCCAGGGACACTCAGCTTCTGACCTCATTGCAGGCGCCTGAGTGCAGGGGTTTTCACAGTAAATATGGACAAAAGAGCTGAACTTGAGAGGCGAGGTGAAAGTGAGTGCACTTGACATCAAGGCAGTGTTTTACTAGAGTAGGCATCAAGGAGTCCTTGCACACCAAGTCAATGGGAATTGAGAGAAAACTCCACTGGTTGGAATCATACCTAGTACACAGGATAATGGTGGTTGTTCAAGGTCAATCATCTCGGCTCCAGGTGTTCCTAGATCCAATCATCTTCAGCTGCTTCATCAATTACTTTCCCTCCATTTTGGAGTCAGAAGTGGGGTCTTCACTGATAATTGCACAATGTCTACAGAATCAGTCCGTGTCCACATGCAGCAGGACCTGGACATTATTCGGGCTAGAACTGATAAGTGGCAAGTAACATTTGTCCCACATAAGTGCCAGGCAATGACCATCATCCTTTGATAGTCAATGGCATTGCCATTGCTGAATCCCCTGTAATCAACTTCCAGGGGTTATGTTGACCAGAAATTGAACTGGATCAGACTGTGGCTACAAGAGCAGGACAGAGGCTGGGAAATGTGTTGCAAGTAACTCACCTCCTAACTCCCAAAGCCTGTCCACCACCTACAAGGCACAAGTCAGGAGTGAGTCAATACTTGCCTGAGTGAGTGCAGCTCCAACATCATTGATAAAGCTCAACACCGTCAAGGATGTAGCAGCCCGCTTGTTTGGCACCCCATCCTATCTCCAATATCCACTTCCTCCACTACCAAAGCACAGTGGCAGCAGTATGCACCATCTACAAGGTGCACTGTTGACTTCACCAACACCCCTGACAAGACCGTAAAACCCATGACTTCTGGCACCTAGAAGGGCAAGGGCTGTCAGTGCATGGGAACATCACCATCTTCAAGTTTCCCTTCAAGCCACACACAATATACCATTCCTACACTGTCACTGGGTCAAACTTTAGAACCTCCCTCCCTAACAGCACTGTCTTGTTATGCTCTTGGCGTAGATGTGGAGATAGTTTCAACACATTTATTGAACTGTTCACAATTTTCCTACTTAGGTTCGACTCTACTGTTAATCCTTCTATAGCTACTCAGACTGATGGACCAGTCTGCTACAATCCAGGGTATGATGTGTTGAATCAACCCTGTGTCTGTACTCACTGAGTGTCTCCATTGGAAAGAGGAAGATCATATGTGCTGTGTCCTTTAAAGATGGGTTAGAGTAATGCCCCCCTGTGGTAGTGTCACCTCTGTGTGTATCGTGAATGCCCATTGGTCGTGTCCTATCTTACTGACCTATTGGTTGAGTGTCTGTGTCATGTCTCTGGTGCTCCCTCTAGTGTCTAGCTAGTCTACGTGTACTTACATTAACCCCTAGTGTATCTACAGTGATGCATATCACCACAAGCACTATCTACACCGCTTACGCTGCAGCAGTTCAAAAAGGAACCTCACTACCATCTACTTGAAGTCAATCGGGGATGCAGCGAAAATGCTGGCCTAGTCACCAACACCCACATTCCAGGGAAAAGTGAAAACAAGCCTGACCCTGAAAAACTAATTTAATATTGGTGAAGACAATGTTTTTTCCATCACAAGCTTGTATATTGACGACCTTTTGGCAAAATCCAAATGTTTTTTTGAAAATATTTTTTTTTTACATTTTGTACATGAAACAAAACAATGCAAAAACGAGAAGGTCAGAACCCCTGCCTTCACCAGCCAACACTCCAATAACAGTTAGATTTGCAGCCCATTCTGTTTTAATTTCAGATTGCCAGTCTGTGTAGTGTGAGTTAGGGGGAGGCTGCTGTTGTGGCTGCAGAGTCTGGGCACACACTGGTCCCACCGCGCGGCATTGTGGGGCATGTAGTTCCCTGCCCTCCCCGGAAATGACGGCGCGGTGGCCGGCCTGAAACTACAACTCCCAGAGAGCACCGCGGGTGGGTGTGCTGCCTGTGGCGGGCGGTGGGAGAAGCGGTCGGTGCAGCGATGCCGCTCCTCATCAATGACCAAAGAATTCAGCTGCCGTCCTCAACGGCGGACTTCACTGATCGGTACTCGCAGTTAGAGGTGAGCTCAGCTGTATTCACTGAGAGGCGGCTCCAGTTGGGGGCTGGGCTGACCTGACCTTACCTGTCTGGGTTCTGGGTTTACCTGTCTGGGTTCTGGGGTTTGCCTGTCTGGGTTCTGGGGTTTGCCTGTCCGGGTTCTGGGGTTTGCCTGTCTGGGTTCTGAGTTTGCCTGTCTGGGTTCTGGGGTTTGCCTGTCTGGGTTCTGGGGTTTGCCTGTCTGGGTTCTGAGTTTGCCTGTCTGGGTTCTGGGGTTTGCCTGTCTGGGTTCTGGGGTTTGCCTGTCTGGGTTCTGGGGTTTGCCTGTCTGGATTCTGGGTTTACCTGTCTGGGGTTTGCCTGTCTGGGTTCTGGGGTTTGCCTGTCTGGGTTCTGGGGTTTGCCTGTCTGGGTTCTGGGGTTTGCCTGTCTGGGTTCTGGGGTTTGCCTGTCTGGGTTTGCCTGTCTGGGTTCTGGGGTTTGCCTGTCTGGGTTCTGGGTTTGCCTGTCTGGGTTCTGGGGTTTGCCTGTCCGGGTTCTGGGGTTTGCCTGTCTGGGTTCTGGGTTTACCTGTCTGGGTTCTGGGGTTTACCTGTCCGGGTTCTGGGGTTTGCCTGTCTGGGTTCTGGGGTTTGCCTGTCTGGGTTCTGAGTTTGCCTGTCTGGGTTCTGGGGTTTGCCTGTCTGGGTTCTGGGGTTTGCCTGTCTGGGTTCTGGGGTTTGCCTGTCTGGGTTCTGGGGTTTGCCTGTCTGGGTTCTGGGGTTTGCCTGTCTGGATTCTGGGTTTACCTGTCTGGGGTTTGCCTGTCTGGGTTCTGGGGTTTGCCTGTCTGGGTTCTGGGGTTTGCCTGTCTGGGTTCTGGGGTTTGCCTGTCTGGGTTCTGGGGTTTGCCTGTCTGGGTTTGCCTGTCTGGGTTCTGGGGTTTGCCTGTCTGGGTTCTGGGGTTTGCCTGTCTGGGTTCTGGGGTTTGCCTGTCTGGGTTCTGGGGTTTGCCTGTCTGGGTTCTGGGGTTTGCCTGTCTGGGTTCTGGGGTTTGCCTGTCTGGGTTCTGGGGTTTGCCTGTCTGGGTTCTGGGGTTTGCCTGTCTGGGTTCTGGGGTTTGCCTGTCTGGGTTCTGGGGTTTGCCTGTCTGGGTTCTGGGGTTTGCCTGTCTGGGTTCTGGGGTTTGCCTGTCTGGGTTTACCTGTCTGGGTTCTGGGGTTTGCCTGTCTGGGTTTACCTGTCTGGGTTCTGGGTTTGCCTGTCTGGGTTCTGGGGTTTGCCTGTCCGGGTTCTGGGGTTTGCCTGTCTGGGTTCTGGGGTTTACCTGTCCGGGTTCTGGGGTTTGCCTGTCTGGGTTCTGGGGTTTGCCTGTCTGGGTTCTGAGTTTGCCTGTCTGGGTTCTGGGTTTGCCTGTCTGGGTTCTGGGGTTTGCCTGTCTGGGTTCTGGGGTTTGCCTGTCTGGGTTCTGGGGTTTGCCTGTCTGGATTCTGGGTTTACCTGTCTGGGGTTTGCCTGTCTGGGTTCTGGGGTTTGCCTGTCTGGGTTCTGGGGTTTGCCTGTCTGGGTTCTGGGGTTTGCCTGTCTGGGTTCTGGGGTTTGCCTGTCTGGGTTTGCCTGTCTGGGTTCTGGGGTTTGCCTGTCTGGGTTCTGGGGTTTGCCTGTCTGGGTTCTGGGGTTTGCCTGTCTGGGTTCTGGGGTTTGCCTGTCTGGGTTCTGGGGTTTGCCTGTCTGGGTTCTGGGGTTTGCCTGTCTGGGTTCTGGGGTTTGCCTGTCTGGGTTCTGGGGTTTGCCTGTCTGGGTTCTGGGGTTTGCCTGTCTGGGTTCTGGGGTTTGCCTGTCTGGGTTCTGGGGTTTGCCTGTCTGGGTTCTGGGGTTTGCCTGTCTGGGTTTGCCTGTCTGGGTTTACCTGTCTGGGTTCTGGGTTTGCCTGTCTGGAGCCAGTGCCTGAAGGAATGCCTCGATTGACCCTCCATCACACTTCTCTGTCCAACCCTCTCATGATTTTGAACATCTCTATCAAATCTCCCCATAGCATTCTTCTCTCCAATGAGAACAGTCCCAACCTATCCAATCTATCCTCATAACTGGTTTCTCATCTCTGGTCTTGCTTCATATGGACATGGACTGCTCCAGTATCTGAGAAATCACGAATGCTGCTGCGCATTGTGTACTGGATATCAAATATGCAACTGGTTTGAAATTATTTCTGGAGGTTCCGTCATTATTAATATTTGGTCGTGGACGGGCAGCATGTGGCGCTGAGGACCCGGGTTTGAATCCCGGCCCTGGGTCACTGTCCGTGTAGTTTGCATATTCTCCCCATATCTGTGTGGGTTTCAACCCCACAACCCAAAGATTTGCAGGTTAGGTGGATTGGCTACACTAAATTGCCCCTAAAAAACAAATGGAAAAAAAAAATAATTGGGTACTCTAAATTCATATTAAAAAAACATTTGGTCTTGGACCAACATCACACAAATACCCATTGTGATCATCCATCCTGTTTCCGTTTGCCGGATCTGTCTTATGAACAAAGTGAGGGCTGCATCCTTCTCCATGACTGGACAATACATTTCAAAGAGTACTTTGTTGGCAATAAAGGGCCTTGGATTGTTTGATCTCATGAAAGGCGTTACATAAATGAAAATCCTTTATTTACAATATTCTGCTTCAACCCTCTTGCTGCCACATCTGCAATATTTTTTAACTTATCAACCAAAAATGTTATTTTTTTTGTCCTCCGCTGCACTCAACATTGTCTTGGAGAACAAACCTTTATTCCTGAAGATTCCAAATTATCCTGAAGGGTTTGGCAACCTTAATAATAATAATCTTTATTATTGTCACAAGTAGACTTACATTAACACTGCAATGAGGTTACTGTGAAAATCCCCTCGTCGCCACACTCCGACGCCTGGTTCGGGTACACAGAGGGAGAATTCAGAATGTCCAATTCACCCAACAGCACGTTTTTCAGAAATTGTGGAAGGAAATCGGAGCACCCGGAGGATACCCACGCAGACACTGGGAGAACGTGCAGACTCCGCAAAGACAGTGACCTAAGCTGGGAATCGAACCTGGGACATTGAAACCGTGAAACACTAGTGCTAACCATTGTGCTGCCGTGCGGCCTTTTATGAAGGGGCTGGTTTAGCTCACTGGGCTAAATCGCTGGCTGTTAAAGCAGATCAAGCAGGCCAGCAGCACAGTTCGATTCCCGTACCAGCCTCCCTGGACAGGAGCCGGAATGTGGCGACTAGGGGCTTTTCACAGTAACTTCATTGAAGCCTACTCGTGACAATAAGCGATTTTCATTTCATTTCATTTCATGAAGGACAACCAGACCAACAAGACTAACTGTATAAAATCTGAGTGAATGGGCTACAAGTAAAAGAAATTCATTATGAATATATTTATTTTCAGATTTTCCTCTTTAGATTAGGAACAGTGAAGGATCAAGTAAAATACTAATTATTTTACTAACACTAAAGAGTTTGAATGACCTTTAGCCAGAACATGGCATATAACGTTTACTCAGTTTTAAGTTTCACTCCCTAGGACAATCAATTCCTCTATTTCAAGAGATAAAGGAATTGTTTTTAATTGGTGTTTTCTTTAACTACTTCCTAACTACTAATCCAGCGACAGTACCACTACGCCACAGCCTCCCCATGGCAATAGATTGCTGCTAGTTGTTGGGTGAAGAACATGGAGTCATAGGTACAGAATTAAAATCAAGGTAGAACAGAGGGCAGGAGGAATCTCTTTACAGAGTTGGAGGGTGTGAAATTTGCATACAAGGACAGTCTTTGAAGCAGAAGATATGTCAAAATTCAAAATGAGATTAGATAGAGGATGAAGTAAAAGGAGTTGAAGGACTTTGGGAAGAAGATGCATAAATGTGTTGAGAACTGCTTTCTCAGATTGATGGTAAATGCTGACATGACATGGTTGGCCTGGATGCCTGGTTCCACGTTGTAACACTTTTACTGCTATGTATTTTAAAATAGAACAGTGCTGCTGAAGACCCATTAGATTCAATGGAGTGATTTGGCTTCCTGCCCTGAACCCATGTAGCAACCTCCAATGTGTATCATTGTGCAGTCAGTGTAAGTGTTGTGATTTGGGTGCAATAGTGCTCGGCCCCTGGATTGTTTGCTGAATTAAAGTTCAGGCGCTGCTGTGCTGATGAGGCTGTGTCCATGATCCTGTGAGTGCAGTCTTACTGAACAATTCTCTGCATTGGGTATTACTTTGTGCCACAGTGTTCAAAGGCATGCATCCTTTTCAGCAGGTACCCTGACCAAAAGTGAGAATCCAGACTTTTCTCTATTCCCCCTTCCTAGTCAGGGACCAATTATAGTGCCCCATTGCTGAACTTGTTAAGTCAGCTGCCCTGGATGGGGTGGCCATTACATCGGTGAGCGGTCTGGGCTCTGTGGCTCCTTCCACATTGTTCAGGAGGCACACACTCTGCACAGGATAGTGTAGCCATTAAATCTGAGAGAGGATTTGGGTTTGTTGTCAGGTGTACCGAGGTACAGTGAAAGGTATGGTTCTGCGTACAGTCCAGACAGATCGTTCCATACATGAAAAAACAAAGGACATACGATAGATACACAATGTAAATACATAGACACAGACATCGGTGAAGCAGCACGGTAGCACAATTGCTTCACAGCGCCAGGGTCCCAGGTTCGATTCCCGGCTTGGGTCACTGTTTGTGCGGAGTCTGCACAGTGTCCCCGTGTGTGCATGGGTTTCCTCCGGGTGCTCCGGTTTCCTCCCACAGTCCAAAGATGTGCAGGTTAGGTGGATTGGCCATGCTAAATTGCCCTTAGTGTTGGGTGGGGTTACTGGGTTATGGGGATAGGGTGGAGGTGTGGGGTTGGGAAGGGTGCTCTTTCCAAGAGCCGGTGCAGACTCAATGGGCCGAATGGCCTCCTTCTGCACTGTAATTTCTATACCAAGTGTAGGACTACTCAGTAGAGATGTGTGGAGAGATCAGGTTCAGTCCATGAGTCTGGTAACAGCAGGGCAGTAGCTGTTTTTGAATCTGTTAGTGCGTGTTCTCAGATTTTTGTATCTCCTGCCCGATGGAAGAAGTTGGAAGAGAGAATAACGAGGGTGGGAGGGGTCTTTGATTATACTGCCCACTTTCCCCAGGCAGCGGGAGGTGTAGATGGAGTCCATGGATGGGAGGCAGGTTTGTGTGATGTACTGGGCGGTGTTCACGACTCTCTGAAGTTTCTTGCGGTCCTGGGCTGAGCAGTTGCCATACCAGGCTGTGATGCAGCCAGATAGGATGCTTTCTATGGTGCTTCTGTAAATGTTGGTTAGGGTCAGTGTGGACATGCTAAATTTCCTTAGTTTCCTGAGGAAGTATAGGTGCTGTTGTGCTTTCTTCGTCGTAGCATCGACATGGGTGGACCAGGGCAGATTGTTGGTGATGTGCACACCCAGGAACTTGAAGCCGTCAACCATCTCCACCTTGGCACCATTGATGCAGACAGGGGTGTGTACGATACTTTCTTCCAGAAGTCAATGACCAGCTCCTTCGTTTTGCTGACACTGAGGGAGAGATTGTCATTGTTACACCACTCCACGAGGTTCTCCATCTCCATCCTGTATTCTTGAGGTCTGGGCTATGTGGCTCTTTCCTCATTGTTCAAGAGGCGCACACATACACTACAGTCAAATTACATCACTGACATTTGTGACATGCTCTTAATCTGCATTGTGATTAGATTTCTATCATCGGGAATAACAAGTTCAATCACGGATTTCAAACATAGCAACCTACGCCTCAAGCTGCCTCCATCTACGCCTCCTGCTGCCTGGGGAAAGTGGGCAGCATAATCAAAGACCCCTCCCACCCGGCTTACTCGCTCTTCCAACTTCTTCCATCGGGCAGGAGATACAGAAGTCTGAGAACACGCACAAACAGACTCAAAAACAGCTTCTTCCCCGCTGTTACCAGACTCCTAAACAACCCTCTTATGGACTGACCTGATTAATACTACACTCCTGTATGCTTTACCCGATGTCTGTGTTTATATATTTACATTGTGTACCTTGTGTTGCCCTATTATGTATTTTCTTTTCATGTACTTAATGATCTGTTAGAGCTGCTCGCAGAAAAGTACTTTTCACTGTACCTCGGTACACGTGACAATATACAAATTCAATCCAAACAAATTCAATCATTCTGAGTATCAGTGTGTCACTGGATAAATACAGATTTAATGGAATATCGTGAATCCAAAGACTAGAAATTGTAAAGGATCAAATTCTGCTTCTTGCAACCCAAGATGGCATCCGTATTGAATTTGCTAAGACATGGATAGATCAATGCCAGAGAACAAAACAAATTTAGAGGATAGTGAAAGATATAATTGCTAAATATTCCAACTGGAGAAACTAAAAGTTTTGTACCAGAACTTTCTTATTCTGGGACCCATTTTTTTCAGGTGAGGTAGAGTGGAGTAAGCAGAAGTGGATGTACACTCTCTCACTGAAAGTAAACTACAGAATGCACAATGGTAAACACAAATTTTGTTCTTTCATACAGGAAGGTGCAAAACGTCTGAAGTCAAAGCCAGTACAGAAGATAGATCCTAAAGGTCTTTTATATGTTCAGCAAAGAGAATTAGCAGCAACGACCCCTCAGGATGGTGAGCATCATTATCTTTCATATTTTTGAAGATAGAATTACAGATATGAAGAATTGCAAATTTCCATCTATGTTTTCCAATCTCCCAGATTCATTTTAAGGATCTGATTTATACATTAAATTTAAAAAAGGTTACTACTATTGTGGCTACCTGATGAGCCTCTTTCTTTGATCAAATGGAATCTTTAACTTTTCTTGGAAGCTACCATTTCATCACTTTTCCTTTGGATTTTTGTTTCTTAATATAATTTCATTTTCATTTTCGTTCTCCCAAATGAATGTCTTTGCACTGGTCGACAATGTAAAGCCGACCCAGCTGCCTCCCAGAATATGACTGAGTCAGTTAGTGCACTAGGTGGCAGTCTATCTCCAAACATTAAAAAAAAGGTTTTCCATAAATTAAGTTTTAGTTTGTTACTTTGATGTCTCACAGTTATAGTTGAAGATGTGGTCGGAGGTATACATAGAACAGTACGCACAGAACAGGCCCTTCGGCTCTCGATGTTGTGCCGAGCATTGTCTGAAACCAAGATCAAGCTATCCCACTCCGTCATTCTGGTGTGCTCCATGTGCCTATCCAATAACCGCTTCAAAGTTCCTAAAGTGTCCGACTCCACTATCACAGCGGGCAGTCCATTCCACACCCTAACCACTCTCTTGAGTAAAGAACCTACCTCGGACATCCTTCCTATATCTCCCATCTGAACCTTATAGTTATGCCCCCTTGTAACAGCTACATCCACCCGAGGAAATAGTCTCTGAACGTCCACTGTATCTATCCCCCTCATCATCTTATAAACCTCTATTAAGTCGCCTCTCATCCTCCTCCGCTCTAAAGAGAAAAGCCCTAGCTCCCTCAACCTTTCCTTATAAGACCTATCCTGCAAACCAGGCGCCATCCTGGTAAATCTCCTTTGCACCCTTTCCAATGCTTCCACATCCTTCCTATAATGAGGTGACCAGGACTGCACACAATACTCCAAATGTGATCTCACCAGGGTCATGTACAGTTACAGCATAACCCCGCAGCTCTTAAACTCAAGCCCCCTGTTAATAAACGCTAACACACTATAAGCCTTCTTCACGGCTCTATCCACTTGAGTGGCAACCTTCAGAGATCTGTGGACATGAACCCCAAGATTTCTCTGTTCCTCCACATTCCTCAGAACCCTGCCGTTGACCCTGTAATCCGCATTCAAATTTTTTCTACCAAAATGAATCACCTCGCACTTATCAGGGTTAAACTCCATCTGACATTTTTCGGCTCAGCTCTGCATCCTATCAATGTCTCTTTGCAGCCTTCAACAGCCCTCCACCTCATCCACTACTCCACCAATCTTGCTGTCATCAGCAAATTTACTGACCCACCCTTCAGCCCCCTCCTCCAAGTCATTGATAAAAATCACAAATAGCAGAGGACCCAGCACTGATCCCTGTGGTACACCGCTGGTAACTGGTCTCCAGTCTAAAAAATTTCCATCCACCACCACCCTCTGTCTTCTATGTGATAGCCAGTTACTTATCCAATTGGCCAAATTTCCCTCTATCCCACACCTCCTTACTTTGTTCATGAGCAGACCATGGGAAACCTTATCAAACACCTTACTAAAATCCATGTATACGACATCAACTGCTCTACCTTCATCTACACACTTAGTTACCTCCTCAAAGAATTCAATTATATTTGTGAGGCAAGACTTGCCCTTCACGAATCCGTGTTGACCATCCTGAATTAAGCTGCATCTTTCCAAATGGTCATAAATCCTATCCTTCAGGACCTTTCCCATTAACTTACCGACCACCGAAGTAAGACTAACCAGCCTATAATTACCAGGGTCATTCTTATTCCCTTTACATTGCTCAAATCTTCATGACAAAAAAATCCACAAGTTGCTCATAACAGTTGTTAGAGGTAAAGGTGGAATGGGCAGGAAATAAAGTTTTTAATGACACATTTGGTAGCGAAAGAAAGGATACACATTATTTTTTCCAGGCTATTTCTACAGAAGGTGAAGGCATTGGCAGAGAAGAGTGGGACTGGACTGTACTTGATGTGATCAGAAGTGACCTACTTGGAGGAACCTCGTGATCGAAGTGAGAAAATTCCTCAAGTACTCCTGATGACATGAGAAGGCCTGGAAAAGGAGCCTGAGAGGGGAATACCAGTGATCTAGGGTCCAAGAATCGATCCCACCTCCTGTAAACACCTGCCAAGTGTGCGGTTGAAGATGCGGCTCTATGCGCGGTCTCATCTGCCATGCTAGGACCCGTGACTAGTAACAGAGTTTCTTGGGTAGACAATCATACTCCTTAGCGAGTGATCACTGAAGAAGATATTAATTATGATGGGAGAAAGTAAAGGTTTTCCAGGGATAAGGGTACAAGCCATCCATTTTATGGACTTTTGTCAAGTAGGAGAGAGATGTTCTGGATTCAAAGCCTGATGTCTGATGAACAAGCCCATCTATGTCACATAATTATGAATGTTTTAAATGGACAAAGAACAGTACAGCACAGGAACAGGCCCTTCGGCCCTCCAAGCCTGCGCCGACCATGCTGCCCATCTAAACTAAAATCTTCTACACTTCCGGGGTCCGTATCCCTCTATTCCCATCCTATTCATGTATTTGTCAAGATGCCCCTTAAATGTCACTATCGTCCCTGCTTCCACCACCTCCTCTGGCAGCGAGTTCCAGGCACCCACTACCCTCTGTAAAAAAACTTGCCTCGTACATCTCCTCTAAACCTTGCTCCTCGCACCTTAAACCTGTGCCCCCAAGTAATTGACCCCTCTACCCTGGGAAAAAGTCTCTGACTATCCACTCTGTCTATGCCCCTCATAATTCTGCAGACCTCTATCAGGTCACCCCTCAACCTCCTTCGTTCCAGTGAGAACAAACCAAGTTTATTCAACATCTCCTCTTGGCTAATGCCCTCCATACCAGGCAACATCCTGGTAAATCTCTTCTGCACCCTCTCTAAAGCCTCCACATCCTTCTGGTAGTGTGGTAATGAGAATTGAACACGACACTCCAAGTGTGGCCTAACTAAGGTTCTATACAGCTGCAACATGACTTGTCAATTTTTATACTCAATGCCCCGGCCAATGAAGGCAAGCATGCCGTATGCCTTCTTGACTACCTTCTCCACCCGTGTTGCTCCTTTCAGTGACCTGTAGACCTGTACACCACGATCTCTCGGACTGTCAACACCCTTTAGGGTTCTACCATTCACTGTATTCCCTACCTGCATTAGACCTTCCAAAATGCATTACCTCACATTTGTCTGGATTTAATGTTCTGAAAATTGGAAGAAATGCACACGGGGAATGTGCCAGGTGACAGTATCTGGTTTGCACTAAGGGAGGATCCGCCTTCTGCCCCAAGGAAACATGATCACATAACTGTGGCAAGGATGAACAAAATAGAAAGGGTCTTGGGGCATTACCCATCAGCAACTCTTATCTAGTGAGAATACCTAATGCAGAACCTTTAATTCTAGCATATCGCCTTGATGTGTAATAATGTGAAGGCTGTATCCCCATTAGAGCAAAATTGGGCAGGGAATTTAAATAATCTGTTTCTTGTAAACATTTCAAGCTCCACAAGCAACTAAACCCATCACTTGCACAATCACACATTTCCTTAATACTTGTGTTATGGGGCACATTAATTTTAATTTCTCCCACGTACAATAAGCCAGTTGCTTGCTTACTCTTTAAAAAACATTGTAACAGAAGGATTTAGATCTAACACCAAGATCTCTTTATATTACCACCCAGTGTGAAGCTAATACTTGGAATTACATAGAATTCTTACAATGCAGAAGGAAGCCATCCGTCCACCGAGACTGCACCAACGCACTGAAAAAGCACCCTACCCAAGCCCTCCCCCGCCCTATCCCCGTAACCCATGACAGTAATATGCGTTGGATGACGGCTATGTGGCTCAGACCTGATCTTGGGATCTTCCTGCTACTCTAGCATAGCTCCCTACCACGATGACGCCTATATAATGGGTGTGCCCAGAACCAGGGGTCACAGCCTGAGGATTCGGGGTAAACCATTTCGGTCAGATACAAGGAGACATTTCTTCACCCAAAGAGTGGCGAGCCTGTGGAATTCATTACCACAGGAAGTAGTTGATGCTAAAACTTTGAATATATTCAAGAGGCGGCTGAATATAGCACTTGGGGAGAATGGGATCAAAGGCTATGGGGAGAAAGCAGGATTAGGCTATTGGATGATCAGCCATGATCGTGATGAATGGAGGAGCAGGCTCGAAGGGTCAAAAGGCCTCCTCCTGCTTCTATCTTCTATGCATCTATGTTCCCCTATATTGTATTTTATTTTATTCCCTTTTCTTTCCATGTACTTAATGATCTGTTGAGCTGCTCGTAGAAAAATACTTTTCACTGTACCTTGGTACACGTGACAATAAACAAATGCAATCCAAGCCAAGAGCTTAAATTGGGTGTGGACTGTTTGTTTAACGCCTGTAGGTATGTTGTTAGGCGTGTCTGGTCTGTTATATTTATGCAGTGTTGCAAGTCTGGTGTCTCACTTACGCAATCTTTATGGTCAGGAAACAACCTGGGCAATTTAATTCTAATTCAACAGGAGTAACAATTCAACAAGTCCTTCGAGCAGAGGTAGGAGTACTCAGCTAAAGAAAATATGTTTATTGTAAAATGTACTGACGTTGACTCCTATTTTCTTGTCTTTAATCACAGCTTCTGTGTCTGTACTTGGAACAGAAGATGCAACCACCTGCCACATAGTAGTTCTGCGACACACAGGTAATGACAGGTGTGATACAATAGTGCAATTGAGAAAGATTCATTGTGTAGAACACTGTAGATAAGTGCCTGCACTCGTAACAAACCAAAATGGTCACAAACTTTCTAATCTCTGAAATTTGGCAGTTTTATAATTGAACCCCAATCAGCAGAGCAAGTAATATTAGATATTTTAAAAATAATTCTAGTGTTATAATCTTTGCTAGCAAGACCAGAAGTTATTGCTTGCCCCTCACTGCCTTTGAGAAAGTGGTGATTGGCTGTCTTGAACTGTTGGCAGCCTGTGCTGCAAGATAGTGAGTTCCAGATCTTTGATCTAGTGATGATGAATGAACGACAGTACATGTCCACTCAGTATCGTGCAGTGGTGGAAACCTGTGGCCTTGGATCCACATGCGGCCCATCGGGGTTCTGAGCGCGTCCCACGAGATATTTTGTTTGTTCGCAGGGATGCCACATTCCGCTGATTTCCGCCCACATAATTTTTTTCCTACTAGTATGATCCACATGTGAAGTGAGGTGTGTGCTGATTGCTCACACCATTGACCGTAAGAGCCGTGCGCTCCCTCTGTGTCCAGTGTGTGAATATTAATTTTATTTTTACCATTCAAAGTTGATGACAGATCTATTAATATATGAATGATTAAACATTTTCTATTGCAAAGCATTCGGCACTCAGATTCCTGGGACTTTGGGATCGGTTTCGTGTTTAAACAAAGGAGATTACAATGGGATGAGAGAAGAGCTAGCTAAGGTAGACTGGGAGCTAAGACTTTATGGTGGAACAGTGGAGAACCTTCCAAGCCATTTTTCACAGTGCTCAGCAAAGGTTTATACCAACAAAAAGGAAGGACGGTAGAAAGAGGGAAAATTGACCGTGGATATCTAAGGAAATAAGGGAGAGTATCAAATTGAAGGAAAAAGCATATAAAGTGGCAAAGATTGGTGGGAGACTAGAGGACTGGGAAATCTTTAGGGGGCAACAGAAAGCTACTAAAAAAGCTATAAAGAAGAGCAAGATAGATTGAGAGTAAAATTGCTCCGAATATAGAAACAGATGGTATAAATTTCTACAAATATATAAAACAAAAAATAGTGGCTAAGGTAAATATTGGTCCTTTAGAGGATGAGAAGGGAGATTTAATAATGGGAGATGAGGAAATGGCTGAGGAACTGAACAGGTTTTTTTGGGTCGGTCTTCACAGTGGAAGACACAAATAAAGTGACTGATAGGCCAGTGAGGCTATGACAGGTGAGGACCTTGAGATGATTGTTATCACTAAGGAGGTAGTGATGGGCAAGCTAATGGGGCTAAAGGTAGGCAAGTCTCCTGGCCCTGATGGAATGCATCCCAGAGTGCTAGAAGAGATGGCTAGGGAAACTGCAAATGCACTAGTGATAATTCACTAGACTGTGGGGTGGTCCCAGCGGATTGGAAATTAGCAAACGTGACACCACTATTTAAAAAAGGAGGTAGGCAGAAAGTGGGTAATTATAGGCCAGTGAGCTTAACTTCGGTAGTAGGGAAGATGCTGGAATCTATTATCAAGGAAGAAATAGCGAGGCATCTGGATGGAAATTGTCCCATTGGGCAGACACAGCATGGGTTTATAAAGGGCAGGTCATGCCTATCTAATTTAGTGGAATTTTTTGAGGACATTACCAGTGCAGTAGATAACGGGGAGCCAATGGATGTGGTATATCTGGATTTCCAGAAAGCTTTTGACAAGGTGCCACACAAAAGATTGCTGCATAAGATAAAGATGCATGGCATTAGGGTAAAGTAGTAGCATGGATAGAGGATTGGTTAATTAATAGAAAGCAAATAGTGGGGATTAATGGGTGTTTATCTGGTTGGCAATCAGTAGCTAGTGGTGTCCCTCAGGGATCCGTGTTGGGCCCACAATTGTTCACAATTTACATAGATGATTTGGAGTTGGGGACCAAGGGCAATGTGTCCAAGTTTGCAGATGACACTAAGATGAGTGGTAAAGCAAAAAGTGCAGAGGATACCAGAAGTCTGCAGAGGGATTTGGATAGGTTAAGTGTATGGGCTAGGGTCTGGCAGATGGAATACAATGTTGACAAATGTGAGGTTATCCATTTTGGTAGGAATAATAGCAAAAGGGATTATTATTTTAAATGATAAAATATTAAACCATGCCGCTGTGAAGAGAGACCTGGGTGTGCTCGTGCATGAGTCGCAAAAAGTTGGTTAACAGGTGCAACAGGTGATTAAGAAGGCAAATGGAGTTTTGTCCTTAATTGCTAGAGGGATGGAGTTTAAGACTAGGGAGGTTATGCTGCAATTGTATACGGTGTTAGTGAGGCCACACCTGGAGTATTGTGTTCCGTTTTGGTCTCCTTACCTGAGAAAGGACGTACTGGTGTTGGAGGGTGTGCAGAGGAGATTCACTAGGTTAATCCCAGAGCTGATTATGGGGAGAGGTTGAGTAGACTGGGACTGTACACGTTGGAATTCAGAAGGATGCGGGGGGATCTTATAGAAACGTATAAAATTATGAAGGGAATAGATGGGATAGATAGGACAGATGCGGGCAGGTTGTTTCCACTGGCAGGTGAAAGCAGAACTAGGGGACATAGCCTCAAAATAAAGGGAAGTAGATTTAGGACTGAGTTTGGAGGAACTTCTTCACCCAAAGGGTTGTGAATCTATGGAATTCCTTGCCCAGTGAAGCAGTTGAGGCTCCTTCATTAAATGTTTTTAAGATAAAGATAGATAGTTTCCTGAAGAATGAAGGGATTAAGGGTTAAGGTGTTCGGGCCGGAAAGTGGAGTCCAAGAAAGATCAGCCATGATCTCATTGAATGGTGGAGCAGGCTCGAGGGGCCAGATGGCCTACTCCTGCTCCTAGTTCTTGTGTGACAGTGGTTAGCATTGCTGCCTTACAGTGCCAGAAACCTGGGTCAATTATCACCTTGGGTGACTGTGTGGAGTGTGCACGTTCTCCCCGTGTGTGCGTGGGTTTCCTCCGGGTGCTCCTGTTTCCTTCCACAGTCCAAAGATGTGCAGTTTAGGTGGATTGGCCATGCTAAACTGCCTCTTTGTGTTCAAAAGGTTACTGGGACTACTGGGATAGGGTGGGGGTGTGGGCCTAGATAGGGGACTCTTTCAGAGGGTTGGTGTAGACTCAATGAGCCAAATGGCCTCCTTCTGCACTGTAATGATTCTATGAATTCTGTTCTGCACGAATGATTCTGTGATTATGTATTAACTGTATTTAATCTTATTCATGGTTAGTGGAAAAGCCCAATTTCAATCTTGCAGCCCCCTGAGATGAAGGAGTGTCCATCTCTGGTACAGTGTGTGATTTGCTACACTGGTTCTTCAAAGTCGTGGAGATCAAGGGTTTTTCTGAAGGGACTACTGGCTGCATTCCATTGCATCCTGTCAATAGTACATACCGCAGCCACAATCCACCAATGATGGAAAGATTGGATATTTAACCTGATTGATGGAGTGCCAATCAAGTGGGCTTCTTTGTCCTGGATGGTATTGATCGCTTTATGTTGTTGGAGCTGCACTCATACTGATAAATGGGGACTATTCCATCACACTCCTGATTTGATGTGGAGATGCCTGCGTTGGACTGGGTTGAGCGCAGTAAGAAGTCTTGCAACACCAGGTTAAAGTTCAACATGTTTGTTTCAAACACTAGCTTTTGGAGCACAGCTGATGAAGGAGCAGTGCTCTGAAAGCTAGTGATTCGAAACAAACCTGTTGGACTTTAACCTGGTGTTGTAAGACATCTTAGATGGGGGGAGCTACATCATAAAACATAATGAACTGTGAATAGAATTGGATTATTTGGTTAGTGGTAGTTAAATAAATAGCCGTGATTTGCCCGAACATTTTAAAAACTCACGAGAAGTTGATTTCATACAAACAAATGGATGACTTTGTGTTCATTTTCCTTCCCTCTTCCGATTCCACCTCCAAACCGGCCTTTGTAGGTGGGATCTAGATGAGATATTGTACTCTAGTGTAATTAGTACCGTAACCAGTAGATGGCCTTTCAAATTGTGCTGGCATAGAATATACAACCACTTTCATATTTGAAAACAAATTAAATCTACTTAGTTCAAGAGCAATTAGGGATGGGCAGCCAATTGGTTCCCTGCCAACCATGTCGACATCCCAGAAATAAAGAAGAAGAAAATCTATCCTTTTACTTATGCACTTTATCTGGATTCATTTTTAGGGAGTGGGGCTACATGTTTGGGGCACTGTGATGGATCAGAAACAGAAATGACGGTATCTTTAATGTTAAATGCTACAAAGTCCTTGTCAGTCGGATGTGATTCTGGAAGGTAAGCTTTTAGTGCACTACACAAAATGCTGGTAAAGGGAAACCTTAGTTCACACCTGATGCATTCCACCTGCTTTTTCAGATAATAAATTATGGTGATTTGTAGAACTTCATGACCATGTATAATTGTGATCAGCATTGTGCCCTGGTTGTCACAACTTTTAAGTCTACTGTCTCGCATTATGTAATGATCCAGGAAAGAGCAGCCTTGGAGCAACCTAAGCAATTCTCAGTTACTTTTAGTAAGATGTTTAATCTTAACATTGACTAAGAGAGTTAAGCAAAACACTTAATGCATTTGGGACTTTAGTGAAGGTGTAGTGAAGTCCATCCCTCCCCATTGCAACAGTGTAGGGTAATAATGTGGACCAGTAACAGTGTTCAAATAGCCCTCAACTCCCTTGTCAAAAATCTTAACCAACTGTGCCATGAAGATATCCAACGACCCAGCCAAACTGCTTTCTGGGGAAGATAATTCCACTTACTAATGGCCCTCTGAGAAAGGAAAATTTTCATCTCTATCTTAAAAGGGAGGACTTATTTTTAATCTGTGTCCCTGAGTTATATCGTACCCACTCTGTCAAGTCCCCTTAGGATCCTGTATGTTTCAGTTAAGATCACCTCTCATTCTTCTAAACTAATGTGCATCAGTCAGACCTGTTGAATCTTTCTTCATAAGACACGCCCTTCATCGTAGGGATAGTCGAGTCAACCGTCTCTCAATTGTTTATAATGCAATTATATATTTTTTCAAAAATGGAGACCAACCTGTACACCGTACTTCAGATGTGGTCTCCCCCGAGCCCTGTACAGCTGCAGGAAAAGACCCCTCAGTTTATTGCAAGGGGAATGAAATATACACGCCATCATTCCATTTGCCATCCTAATCACTTGCTGTACCTGCAGACTAACATTTTGTGATTCATCTACCAGGTCACCCAAATCTCTCTGCTTTACAGAGTATACTGCTTTCCTATTCTGGCAAAGTAGACAAGTGCACATTTTCCCACATTATATTCCGTCTGCCAACTCTATCTGAGTCGGACTGATGAAGCAGGAAGTTGTGCCTTTTTAAAATAGTTTTTTAAAAATTTATTTTTTATTTTCTCATTACTTTATCAGAGTTACAAAGTCAGAGTGTGGACAGGGGCGAACCCCTAATCCAGCTCCTTGCCTGCTCTAAAAACAATTCGCATTCAAATTGATACTAATTCATGGTCCCTACAAGAGAGACATACCAGATCCGGGCATTACACCTGATCCTGTGCTCAGTTTAGTCAAAAGGCAGAGAAGCGATGCCTTTTTTAAATATTAAAGAGGCTAATAAAAGATTGGTTTTATTGTTTTATTCACCTTGAAACTATTGAAAAGTCATTTTGTATAAAGCAGTGATTAACGCTCTTGCACGTCGGGTTGAATTGCATATTGCAGTTCCACAATTTACAGAGGGGCATGCAGACATTAATATCCTGCGTTGGTGCATAGGGTGGGTTAGTAGAGGTTCACTTCCTTGAGCAGCATTGCACCTTTGTTAAGGTAGTTACTGGGGAACTATGGTGGGGCAAAAAAATTTAATTTGATGTCCCAGTTCCTCTTTAGAAAAGGGTCATTTAGAGGAGGCCTGAACAATAATGTCATGAAGGAAGCAGTCTAGATTCCTCGGAACATCTCCAGCTGAACACCGTGTCGACTGTCAGATATCCTCATGTGGGTCACCCACGCTTCATGTACATTTATAATGAGACAACCGTGTCTCAAAAAATATATTGAGTTTATTTTCTCCTCTGTGGCTCTCCTGATCTGACTAAGAATATTAATGTTCATGTAATCAAAGGATTTTCCAATCTAAATGTTTTCTTTGAAAAATGTTGTAATTTTGTATTTTAGATATGAAGTTCACCTTATTGGAGGATTCATTGATGAAAGGTCATTGTCACACGCACTTACTCTTGAATTACTCAGTAAGTTTTAATCTTGTATTTTACTATTGAGACATTTGGAAATTTGAGTTTTATATAGGAGTGTATTTTTGTGGTAATATGTGGTGACAAAAAAAATACAGTATAATTGAAATTGTTGTAAAAAAAGTTAATAGATTGTATTTTTTTTTTGCTTTCTGTTTAATGATAAGATCATAATCTCTGAGGAAATAGGTTTCCTAAGTTTTGTTTCATCTATTGTGATTTCCCTCAGGGAAATATGCTGTGATTTAAAAACATATCCTCCCTATATCTGTTATCATCTCCATCGCATAAACCTGAGAACTTTACCGTCCAATTTTAACCTCTCCTGCACCCCTGATTCTAACCTTCCCTCCATTGGCTAAAGTGCCTTTAGCTGTTTAGGCACAAAGCTCTGGAATTTCCTCCTTAGGTTCTCTGCCTCCAACTCCCTCTTGTCCTTTAAGATGCTCCATAAAGTCTGCCTTTTTATTATTAAGCTTTTAGTCACAAGTTATTGTAGAATCGTTATTTGACTCCGTATCAGATTTTCTG
Organism: Scyliorhinus canicula; assembly: GCF_902713615.1. NCBI lineage: Eukaryota > Metazoa > Chordata > Chondrichthyes > Carcharhiniformes > Scyliorhinidae > Scyliorhinus > Scyliorhinus canicula. The sequence continues at coordinate 4,936,476 of NC_052160.1, read as the reverse complement.
TTAATGCATATGTAAAGTGCCGTAGAATGTTTTACCAAGTTAAAGATGCTTTCTAAATGTAAATCAGAGTTGTTTATTCCTCTTGGAAGGCATCTTGAGCATTTATAGGCGGCTCCTTATACAATATCCATACCCAGATGTGGCCCTCTGGCTGAAAGCTTTGCCGACCTTGAATTAGAGGGTGAGATTTACCTCTTGCCTTACTCTGTGGATCAAGAATATTTTCTGATTTAATTAACTCAATGGGTATTCCACCATTGACAGAAACAAAGGAGAAATTCATCTGTGTTAATGGCCAAAGGTGCTTTCTTAGGGATATGACCATTTTAGTTATTTGATTGTAGTGTTATGATCCTAGTTGGTGTTATAACTGGACGGGAAGGTCCCAAAATGTAACACTGGCTCAAAAGACTATAACTTCTACTTTTTTTTCAGAAAACGTGGAGGAACACGTTTTTTTAGAAACATGGTGAGGCTGGTTTAGCACAGGGCTAAATCGTTGGTTTTAAAAGCAGACCAAGGCAGGCCAGCAGCACGGTTCAATTCCCGTACCAGCCTCCCCGAACAGGCGCCGGAATGTGGCGACTAGGGGCTTTTCACAGTAACTTCATTGAAGCCTACTTGTAACAATAAGCGATTTTCATTTCATTTATTTTGCACTGATTACTAAGCTTATCTTGAGCTACAATGGTCTCCTACAAAAAGTCAATTTGAACACACGTTGGCTGTGGTCAAATACACGCACTCGCTCTGAACCCAAGTTAATGACTGTCACGTGAGAGTTTTCAAATTCCATTCCCTCAAATATACACTTTAAAATCATCTTCCACAACAATGTTTTCCATCAGCGGTTTGCATTCCAAAATCCAGTCAAACAAAGCTTCCACTTGACTTTTAACAAAGAATCCAGCGTTCCAGGTTTTATGAACTGTTCACAATTGCTTTCACTATCGATTCCCAGACTATTGAAATGGGTTACTGCAGCTCTTTCACTCATAACACTTTGGCTGCCTTCACCGTCAATTCTTCTGAAGAATACTTTTGTATTACTACTAATAATAATAATCGCTTATTGTCACAAGTAGGCTTCAATGAAGTTACTGTGAAAAGCCCCTAGTCGCCACATTCCAGCACCTGTTCGGGGAGGCTGGTATGGGAATTGAACTCACGCTGCTGCCTTGTTCTGCATTACAAGCCAACTAATTAGCCCAGTGTGCTAAACCAGCCCCTACTAAGACGCTCTGTTCCAATTCCCTGGTTATCTGCACTGTATCTGGTTCTTTGGGAAGCCTGCCTCCTTATAGGTCCCTTGTCTTGTCCAGCTTGTCTTTTACTGGCAGATTTGAAAGATATTCACTCCCCAATTCAGCTAAAACTAAATGCCAAAAGCCTTTCTACCACAAACCGGCCCCCAGTTGCTAAGCAACGGACACAATCTGCTGTTAGTTTATTTCCTTTTCACACTGTAACCCTCTCTAAGCATAGTTTGAATTGAACAAGCACCCACACATACAGCACTTTTGCCCAACATGAATCTAACTATGGGTTTTACCCTTGCACAGAAACATTAAATTATATCCACTTAAAATTATACCTTATTTCCAATGTTTAGCAATACAAATATAAATCCTTTAAAACTATCTTTGTTTTCCTAACAGCAGTACTTCTAATAGCTGTAGCAACATTGACAAGTGAACATTGTGATGGTGCATTGTCTCTCTTCAAGGAGCTCATTATTGTTTCCAATTACAGAGGCCAGTTCCCCAGTGTTTCCCAATTAGTTTTTTAAATGGCTACGGCAGTTATCTAGATTTTATCTTGACTGGCCCATCATGGTTGTACTGGCTGGTAGAGCTATCCAGTCAAATCCTACTTTCTTCACAGCCTGTAACTCTGCATGTCATGGCCCTTCAAGTAGACATCCAGGGTGAGCGTTTCTGTCACTACCACCCTCTGTGAGCTCCAGGTCTCTTATCACCTTCTGGGTGAAAACAATGATACCTCATCTCCCCTCCTGATCTTTCTATCTATTACTTTCCAGCTATGGCCCCTGGTTTTTGATACTCTAGGTAGGTTGGTCGTCACTACTTAATCTATCCAGACCCCTCGTAATTTTATGCATTTCAAATAAGTTGCTCCCTGTTCCAAGGAAAGCAACCCCAGTCTATTCGATCTTCCTTCATAAAACCCGAGATTTTTCACTCCTGGCAACATCCTCATAAATCTCCTCTGTATAATATTCAATGCAATCATATCGTTTTTAAAGTCCCGTAACTAGAATGGTGCGCAGTCTTCAATCTATGGATCAATTAGTGTTGTATGTGGTTCTAATATAATCTTCCTGTTCTTATATTCTGTGCTTCAGTTAATAAAGGAAAGCATGCTCAATGCCTTCTTGTCAACTGTCCTGTTATCTCTAAGGACTTGTGGATATATATATACTCCATATTACTCCGTGTCCTCCCATTTATTTTATATTCCCTTGCCTTCCTTGTTACACCTTACAATGTATTACCTCACATTTCTGCAGATTGAATTCCAATTTACCTGACCATCTATATCTTCTATCTGTAGTACTGAGCCTCGTGGAACCCCAACCTCCCTACTGCAAAAGCATCTATCAACCCTTTAAGTCATTAAGCCAATCTTGGCTCCATTGTCCCAGTTTTTGCAAGTTTAATCAAACTTCAAATTAATATTTTTTTTTTCCTACAAATTTGGTGTACCCAACTTTTTTTTCCAATTAAGGGGCAATTTAGCGTGGCCAATCCACCTAACCTGCACATCTTTGGGTTTTGGGGGTGAGACCCACGCAGACACGGGGAGAATGTGCAAACTCCACACGGACACCGGGATTGGACCTGGGACCTCGGCGTTGTGAGGTAGCAGTGCTAACCACTGCAACTTCATATTAATATCATAAATTGAAACAAAATTCCTTCCACACTCCTCATGCAGGTTTCAAAATGATACAAAGGTACCGCTGAAATCAACTAACTTGATACATGTTGGGGATCGAACCAGCAGCTTTCTGGTCTGCACGGTTCAGCTATTCAGTAGAGAAGCATACTGTGACATTGAGGAGCTTCTTTTGTGTTTTTAATTGTCGCTGCATGCTTGTTCACACAGCTCATTGACCCGAGAATTCACTGGAGCTGACCTGTATCACTTACTGCCTCATTGAACTATCTCTAATATTAAGAATGGCGAGTTCCACTGTTCTGAAAGCTGACATACATTGTCGCACTCAAACTTAATACTGGGATTTGTCACCTGTTTGGTTGGCTGATCTGTCTTCAGACATCAGCGTTCTGCTGGGTATACATAGGGTGCTCTTTCCGAGGGCCGGTGCAGACTTGATGGGCCAAATGGCCTCCTTCTGCACTGTAAATTCTATGATTTCTAGATCACTACAGCTTGCTGTAGATACTCATCATAGTTTGTTTTGTTTCATTCACTTGCAGAAGCTTTCAACAGAGAGTCCGAGAACATTCATTTAGAAACCTACTGTTTAACAGGTGAATTGTCTGTATTTACTGTGACTTCACTGTTTCTTTGGTCAAGAATGATGAACTGGAATTTGATTGCTGTAGAATTGATCTATTTTTTAAATAATTTAAAATCAGGAGTTTAGAATTTATTTGCAACCTTTGTTTTCCTTAAATATCTTCTATTATTTATCTTCTCTATTATATGACGGCAAGAAAGTTCAAACTTTTAACAATTTTTAAGGGAGAAAATGTAGGTTTTACATGTTATTTTGATTAATGATCTATAAGGTGTTGGTGGATAATTGTAGAACATTTGCAAGTTTTCAGGTAATGAAGTGGCCGCGCTTGCACACAGCAAAACGTAGACAATATCCAGGCTTGGGCTGATGAGTAGCAATGGACATTTGCATCATACAAGTGCTGGTTAGAGAGAGCCTGACCACCTCTGCAGGACACTCAACGGCATTACCATTGATCCTCCCAACCATTGAGATCTCTTGTGAGAATGTTTGCAAACTGCATTTGGTGCTGCCTCCTTCCAATAGCACAGCACAAAGCTATCCAGTGCCACTTGGTAGCACCATGCCTGGGAGCAGCAAGAATTACAATTCATTTGATTTAGTGGCCTAAAAATTAGATCTAAATGCATCCACTTTACCAAGCAGAGATGGGGTTGATTTATCTACATACTATGGCCCTAAAACATCTGAAAGACATATGACTCCATATTTGGACAGACATTTTTATGCTGTTGGTGGCAGTAAGCACTCTTTTGGCTCCTTGGAACATGTTAGTCAAAGCCCAATGCCCAGTTTGGAGCCCCTTCGTGGCCATATTGCAGTGCTGGTGACAGTTGTCATGGACCATGCTGATATCGACAAGGGTATCCCAACTTGGACCACCAGTTTGCGGAGGTGTATAGTTGTAATTTTGTTTTGGTGGGAGGAGACAAGGGAAACCCCAGTGAGGATAAACAGCCCAGTTGCCGTCTAACAATTGTTAAATACTATTTGTTAACGTAAAGAAACGACAAATGTACACAAACAGACTGACTCTTACTCCCATGCAATTAAAGCTTGTTTGCTGTAAACCTGGACTTCAGGCTTGGTGGCTGGACTGTCTGCTTCTGGGACTGTCTGCTTCTGAGACTGCTAGACGGTAACTGCCTCTCCTGGCTGTTGCTCTTTTTAACTGGATACTAATATGACAGTTATTAATGATATTGCTTTTCAGTCGCCAGGTATCAAATGATACCACCACAAGGTTTTATTGGATATCGATCAAACAACCAGTTAGTTAGTTCAAAGTCAATGATAGTGTATTTACACAAGAATTACTTTGACGTGCAACATAAAACACTACAACAACCTGTACTTAACTTCAGGCACCCAGCTTTATGCAGAGGAACAAGGCCTTTGTTCGGATCTTGCGTGGCTGGGTCTGGAGAAATGGCTTTGTTTCTGCTGGGCTCATCCGTCTGGTAGCGATTGTTGGTCTTGAACTTGTCTTCCGGTCGTGATGCTGCACTTGGTTTTAGGCGTAGGTCGGGGCCAAGAGAGACTGAACACATGGCAGTGTCTCTCTTTATCCTTCTGGGGTTTTCACGCTCTTTTGGGCAGTCCTTAGCTTTGGACCCAATAATTCGGCAGGCTTCGATTACTGCCTCCGATTTTGGTGGGTGCCTTGATGGCGGGGCGTGTCCTGAGTGGTCAGTGACCGTGGCTTTTTGGGCTCCCTGAGCAAAGGGAGTGGTGCCGATGAGTCTGTTTCTGTATCTGTTACCCGAGTACAAGTCTTTTGTTCTGGGGAAATGGCCCATTAGAATGCAAAGTAGCTGGGGGTTTCGATAGCGTCTAAATATGAGTTGCCAATATACATAAGCTCTGAGTCCTGGGTTGACCATATTTCCCACGATCCTTTGTAATTGGCCATCCCAGATGGCTACATGGCTTCTTGGGGTGTGGGCAATTATACCTTTGTTGACCTTTGATTATGTCTTCTGTGTATTCGGCTGTGTGCCCCCATCAATTTCCTGGACTATACATTAACATAGGTATATCTCACGGACCTTCCCAATTGTCTATAATCGGTTTCTCCTCTGTAAGCTATTCACACTTGATTATCTAAGCTGCCATTCTCGATGTATTACCGGGAGAGACTCATACCAATTGAGGCCCTTTGAATGCTGTCTCCGGGCAGATTCATGACTATTGTTGGCTCTGTTCGCACCCCTTCCTGATTTTGCTGCCCCCACCCCCCATATCCTCTGCCAAGGACCGCTGTCAGTGTTCAATGCTAATTGTAAGAAGTCTTACAACACCAGGTTAAGTCCTGGTGTTGTAAGACTTCTTACTGTTCTCACCCCAGCCCAATGCCAGCATCTCCACATCAATGTTAATTGGGCCTTGGATCTGTGTTCCAAAACAGGTTATTCCGTGTTGTTAATTATGCTGACAGGCTATTCAATTTCTCCACCAGTGTTTTACTCTTTCACTTTGTTCTCATGTATTAGCTTTTGCTAAATATTCTGCTTGAAGATCACGGGCAAATAATATTCATCCGATTGCAGATTGTGGAACCTTTCTGGGCATAAATTGGCAGCAGAGTTTCCGCCAACAAAGGTTCATGAAACATGATATATAAAATGCAAGTTATTTATTTCCTATATCCCTCAGCCTCATTTATATGTGATCTGTACAACAAAATTACATGGAGTACACTAATTAGATATAATTTTTAAATGATTTATTTTGTAGAGCTTAATGATGTAGTGAAGAAAAATGTTCACTGGCCTGTAATATATGGGATAGGTGAGTATTTGTATTTTTGTTCCATAACCTGCCTCGTCATGTTTACCAGGTTTATTTTGTGCAATATCCTCTGCAAAATCTTCTCCTGTGTTTTAAACGTACATTATGAAAATTATACTTTCAATTATGGGATGGAGAACTCTGGGCTTGCACTGTCAATTATTTTCATCTCTTCATAAAACTGATTTAGGCTGAGGGAAGTATGTGGACATTAGAGATGCAGACCTAGTTACCTGTTCTATGAACAGTGACTAATTATTGCCTGGCCTTTTGGCCAAGGAAGGCACCAATTAATCTCTTGTAGGGAATCAGATACTAACATTTAAAAAGAATAATAAATTTAGAATACCCAATTGTTTTTTCCAATTAAGGGGCAATTTAGCATGGCCTGCACATCTTTGGGTTGTGGGGCGAAACCCACGCAAACACGGGGAGAATGTGCAAACTCCACACGGCCAGTGAACCGGGGCCGGGATCGAACCTGGGTCTTCGGTGCCATGAGGCAGCACTGCTAACTACTGCGCTACCATGCTGCCCTATCAAATACATTAAAGGGGTAATATTAAAAGCTTTTTCAGCTTTGAGTCAAAGCACAGATGTGTTTCAGGGCTGGTTGGCATTAGCTAATTCATTGTTCAAACTGAAACTAGGACCATCGAGGAGCGAGTGTTCCAATATTAAGAGTGATCTCCATTCAGTGAGGTTACTGGCTTTGGTATTAAATGCTTTCCCAATATATTTGGGAATACGATAGCACAGGTGGCTAGCACTGTGGCTTCACAGCATCAGGGTCCCAGGTTCGATTCCCTGCTGGGACACTGTGCGGAGAATGCACGTTCTCCCCGTGTCTGCATGTGTTTCCTCCCACAGTCCAAAGATGTGCAGGTTAGGTGGATTGGCCATGGTAAATTGCCCTTAGTGTCCAAAAAGGTTTGGAAGGGTTATGGGGATAGGGAGGAAGTGAGGGCTTAAGTGGGTTGGTGCAGACTTGATGGGCCAATTGGCCTCCTTCTGCACTGTATGGTCTATATAACCAGCTAAGAACAAGAAAGTTCACTGTGGTTTGGCTGATTTTCTTCCAGCTATAAATGTGAAAACTGGAGAGATTTTTCATGCGACTTTCCCAGACAAAGGTCCAGATGAGGTTATCCGCTCTGCTCGGAATTTTTTGGGAGGTTCTGTAAGTTTTTAAATCATTCTCAAAATTTAAGAGCCGTTTAAAATCACCACGAAGTCCTGCAAAAATAGAGTTGACTTCTCTAAAGTACATTCGTTTTCCAAGGTCATATCAATTTACGATGCAAAAGTGGAACAACTGCAGATTGAACCTTACGAGTGGACACCATTTCCAGCCGCTCCGTTCTGGTTTCAGCAGAGCGATCAAGTGATATTGCAGGTGCTGCAACATTTGTTAGTTCGAAATTGCTCGAACGGTGAGAATTTGGACATTTCACTCTCTCTATACACACAATGTTCTTTGTTTTCTACTTCCTTACAGAATTTTTCAACATCTCCACTTGTTGAACCCCCAGATTTTGCTAAGCACATGAGGTCTATTTTCCAATTTCTAAATCGCCACCCCAAGGAGTCGTTATTTCCCACGGGTAGGTCCAGGATCTACAAAAAAACTGCGGATGGTTTGTGGGAGAGGATTGACTATGCTGCCTAATTTTTTTGAATGACCAGAGCCACTAACACCCAAGTGCTTCAACAGCTTCTAATCATTGTGACATTGCACCAAGTGCTTCAATATGGAGGCTTGCTTTTATGCACAAAAAACATTTAAAGGCACTTCATCCACTGCACGTGCAGCTTAACAAAAACAATCCTGAACCACTTTACGGGACGGAAACTTTTGGACAATTCCCAAGTTACCCATGCTGGATTGGAATTATGCTTCTGGCTTGCTGAAGGTGGGAGTTTGCATAAGGACATGTTTTTGAAGTGATTGTTATTTCACACTGACGCCAGTAAGTCTGGTGAACTATGGCTTATGTGATGATTAAGACTTAAATAAAATTGCACTGCCTCTTGTATAGTTTTGGATAATCTACATTCTGTTGCAAAGCCCCTACTGCTTTTGTAGAAATTGCATGGTCATTATGCAGCAAAATGCAAATACTCAGTCTAAATAAAAGGCTGTTCTACTTACTCACTTCTGGAGGATTTATGGTTAATATACATTTTTTGCATTGAATACACATCAAAAGTCAGTTTTACAGAATGGACTGAGTAAAGATGAATTTAAGACACCATGTCCATTATACTCCGATTATTCCAAGGTTGTTTAAAAATAATACATATTAAGTTGAGACTAGCATCATTCACGTTTATCAAATAAATTTTATTTTGTTTAACTAAGAATCAAAACACAGAATTTTTTTTTTTGCTTGATGCTTAAATAATGTTCAAGCATCCGTGTTTGAACCTTAAATTAAGATGTACATGAGGGTGGTACAGAAAGGACAAAACCACCAATGTGCAAAATAAACATAAAATGATCCCCACCCTAATTAAATATTGATAGCAATAGTTAAGGTTTACTAATTTTAAACAAACTACAAATTAACCCATATTCATGGTGATAAGCATACGTAATTGTACTGCAAATGTAGTGAGTCAGATTGATAATTATGTAAGGAAGAAAAGCAGAGCTTTTTTAGCACTCTACAGAAAACTGAACAATTGCACTTCTGAGATTCAGCCCACTTGACAGATTCCATTTAGGATCAACTTTTTAAATCAGCCTTTTAATGACAATTGATGTCACAGTAATGTGCAAAACCCTAATTAAAGGCATACAACAGTAGTATCCGTACTATCACATGGCACAGTTCACATTAGTAAAGGTTCCATATTATCCCAAGCATAGGACGTGTGCTTTTTCTGTGTACAAAGTCTTTTTTTTTTGCTTTATCTAAGATCTTCTTTCTCTAAATCCTCAGCTTCTGCTGATTCAGAGGTCTGGTGATCTTGTATGTTGCGACTATTTTCCTCAGATTTTCCTTCAGTTTGTATTGGGCCTGGAAGCTCCAAATCACCATTCAGTTGGACGGAAGATTCAGAGCTTTTAGGAATTTCATTTTCACCTTCAAGCCTGGTTGTTTCTGTGATGGTTTGAGATTCTTCCATTGCTTCTGCATGACCCATTGAAGTTTCACTGACTGTATCAGAAGCCCTGGAAGACCTTCTAAACAGTTTCTGACCTATCAAGTTAAAAATGCTGATTTATTAAGTTTGAAAATAACTTTGGCAAGAATCCATTCCTACATGTTAGTGGCAATACAGAGATCATGCACAAGGGGAAGCTCACGGGTATACGGAAAACACTCCATTGATCAACCCTGACTGTTCTTGTACTCTTCCTAGCTGTTGTGCTGAGTGGCTACAGCTTGCACACACCATTCATTAAATTAAGGGGCTGGTTTAGCTCACTGGCTTTTAAAGCAGGCCAGCAGCACGGTTAGTTTCCCGTACCAGCCTCCCTGGACAGGCACCGGAATGTGGCGACTAGGGGCTTTTCACAGTAACTTCATTGAAGCCTACTCGTGACACGATTTTCATTTCATTTCAAATAGGTGGACAAATGACTGGAAGGATTTTGTATGAGCAACTCAGTGATTTAAGTTTAGTGGCAATTTCCCAGGGAATGATCTGAAATCATACACAAACTAGTTTTTAGTATTACGGGATGCAGAATATAGCATTGATAGACTAAGCCCATGGCTTTGAGCAGCATTTTAAACAAATTGATTTTCCCTTTGTTTTAGAATCAAAACAAATACTCCTGTGATCTGAATGGTGTTGTTTTTCATATACAAGATGCCTAGGATCTTTAAAACTAAAACTTGGGAATTTGAGATTCAGAGTTTTTAGGTGCCAATTCATTCTCCCCCGCCCCCCAATTAAGGGGCAATTTAGCGCGGCCAATCCACCTACCCTGCACATCTTTGGTTTGTGGGTGTGAAACCCACACTAACACGGGGAGAATGTGCAAACTCCACACGGACAGTGAACCAGAGCCAGGATCGAACCCGGGTCCTCAGTGCCGTGAGGCAGCAGTGCTAACCACTGCACCAACGTGCCACCCTCTGTCTGAGTTTTGACTTAACAAAATCAATTTATCCTAAATTCAGAGCAGAATCCCAAATAATTCCAGAGACTGAGTAAACATTTTGCTAAAATGTCAATCTCAGAAAATAAGTGCCAGATTTTTTTTAGAAAACAAGAAAATATAGGTGAGCTGCACAGCTGTCACATTACATATTTTCTGAAATATAATGCGACATACCTGGTGACTTATGTTTGGTGCGACTGGTTGTGGGTGTTGGAGGTGGAGTTCCTTCAGAAGCTTGGGCTTTTAGTGCATATAGTTTATCTGTGGGCTCCAGAGAACCTGACAAACAAAACCAAGTTAGTCCAGTGGGGAATGTCGTCATAGAATAGCAACATTCTACAAATATATTTGATAATTAAATACACAAGGGTAATTAAAAGTAGATTATAATAGAATTTACAGTGCAGAAGGAGGCCATTTGGCCCATCGAGTCTGCACCAGCTCCTGGAAAGAGCACCCTATCCCCATAACCCCACCCGACACTAAGGGCAATTTATCATGGCCAATCCACCTAACGTGCACATCTTTGGACTGTGGGAGGAAACCCACGCACACACGGGGAGGATGTGCAGACTCCGCACAGACAGTGACCCAAGCCGGAATCGAACCTGGGGCCCTGGAGCTGTGAAGCAATTGTGCTAACCACTATGCTACATAATGCTAGAGATGTAGAGGCAACTACTGCTATAATCACTGGAATATACTGGAAATGCTTTAGTGATGTTGATTGTGAGATGAACATTGGCCAGTACACTCAAGTTAACTCCCTTGCTAGTCTGCAAAGCAGTACCACGTGATCTTTGATGTCCACCTAAGGTAAGTCTGATCAACAAGATTCCATTATATATACTTTTATTGACGTTTTGCAGTTTTTACAGTTACAGAAAAAGATTGTGTATTTACATATCAATAGTTCCTCTGTTCCATTGATGTCTTGCTTTGTTTACATTTTGATAGGGTTTTCGTTTTGCTGACGCCGGCATGGCCCTCGGTCATCTACCTGGTTTTGTTTGTTTGCTGGATAGAATGGATGGTTTGTGTCCTGATCCTCCTGCGGGATCACCCTGTGTGAGAGCCCCTACACTCCGGGGTTTCCTTTGTTGGGGTGCTGTTCAAACTGACCACGGTCACCATTCTCAACATAAGGCCGGCCCTCTGTGCTCCGGGCTTTCCCTTTGTCCAGGGGCCACCGAACATGGCCGCTAACTGTGTGAACGCCATGTGTGTGAGCCCCTGCACTCCGGGGTTTCCTTTGTTTCGGGACCCTCCAAACTGGCTGCTTGCGGTGCCATCTTGTTCCTTGTTGCTATGAGTGGCCTGTTGAAGCCAGTCTGGAGCACCCCTCCCCCCCTCTCTCAGCAGGCACTCTACCTACCTCCCCCCCCCCCCCCCCTCCCTCTCTCTCAGCAGGCACTCTTTCCCTGGTGGGAGATGCGCTGCGCCCCCCCCCCCCCCCCCCACCTTGTACTTCTTGGTGCTCTCGCCTCCTCCTCCTCTGCTGCCGCTCTCGCGCTTACCCCTCCTCCGCTGCTCTTGCCCTCCTTTCCGTGAATGTTTCCCGGTTCAGAGCAAGGCAGTACAGTCCCACACATTGTTCTTTAACTTTCTCTGTGTCCGCCCCATCGCTGCCTCCTTTGTTGTTCGTCTGGTCCGTTCTTTTGGACGAAGTCATCCACATCTGCAGGGTGGCAAAATAGTGTTTTGTGTTCTGGTATATTCCCCAAGTTTGCTGGGTACCGCATCCCAAACTTGATGTTGTTCTTTTACAGGGCTGACTTTGCCCTAAGTTCTGCCCGGTGCTTTGCCAGGTCTGACCCCTGATCCTGTGTCTCTCCCAGCCGCAGGCCTTCGTTTGCCTGGCCCAACGTAGGATTCGTCCCTGGTTCTGGTACCGGTGTAGTTTGGCGATGATTGCTCTCGGCTGTTCCCCAGCTTTGGGTTTCGGCTGGAGAGACCCGGTAGGTTAGGGAAGCTGTCTCTCCCCACCACATTTTCAGCATCTGGGCCATGTTGGGTCCCTGGCCTCGGTTCCTTCTGGCGGGCCCAGTATTCTAACGTTCTGGCACCTCGAGTGGTTTTTCTGGTCCTCCAGCTCCCCCCGAGTTGCCACCAACCTCTTTATTATGACCTCCAGGGTGATGATTCAGTTCTTCTAGTCTGTCGAGGCTTTCTCCAGTTCGTTGACTGTATTCTCCTGGGTCTCTAGTCTCTTTGCCATTTTGTTGAGGCCCACCTTTATGGTGGCCGCGCATCTGTGATTTCTGTTTTTATCTCCTCTCAGTTTCCTTGTGAGGAACATCTTCCAACCATCCTCTGGGGGGGAAAGCTGGGTCACTGATGTCCCTCTCGCAGGAGTGGCCAGCGGATTCCCACCTTGTGGGTCCACTGAGCTGCTCGCTCACCACTCCTGTCCTTTACCGTCATTTTTGGTTTCTCTACGGCCTCTGGAACTGTTGCTTCCTAGCATTTCCTTTCGTCCTGGTGCTGTTGAGGGTGAGGGGATGTTTTAGTCGTTTTGCGGGCTAATTTAGACTAAAAGTGCTTATTCTCTTGTCCTTCGGAGGAGCCAGCTTATGTGCAACTGCTCACTGGAAGTGAACAAGATTCCATTTCTTACAGTACAGCACTCGGACACTAACAGTCTTTCAAAGGCAAAAGTACTCTGCACCGAAGACAATCACTACAATGAGAAAAGATCTGAAATGAGACTTGAGATGATAAATGTTATGACAGGAAATAAGTTAAGATAAGGCCTGATGAATCACAAAGACCAGTTTCCATTGATATGTGCAGTGTGTATCACTTTGTTATACATTAAATGCAACAAACTTCTGACAAATAATTTTCTGATGCACATGACCTATTCTAGTCACACGAGTAATGATGCCCTGGTGGCTCTCTTGAAAAATACCATTCACCTCAGACACAAATATTTGAAGGCTCCAGCTTCAATTACTGGTTTGTGATGAGTTATTGTATCTCAACAGTGTTAGATCTACAGGTTTAGTAATCCCACTGTCACATTCTGGATATATAGAAATAATGGCCAAGGTTTCCTCTCCCTTTCCAGTGACTTTTGTTGGAAAGTGCACGAGTGTGGACAGGATTGCCCAAAGTGCCTCTCAACACACCGCTGGGAAAAACAGTCATTATGAATTTCGTATTGGAGGCTGAATGCCGTGGACCACATGAGGAGGAAAAGCAGCAACAAAATTAGTTTTGTTTTTGAAGTTCAGTGATAAAGGAATCTGACAATACTCCATCCTGGGATTTCTTACATTCTGTTTTCAGAAGTTGTATAATAATTGCTCTAGAGCCATCGCCCATATTTATCTGAACAGGCGCCAGAATGTGGCAACTCGGGGATTTGCACAGTTACTTCACTTCAGTGTTAATGTAAGCCTACTTGTGACAATAATAAAGATTGTTAAAAAGGTGTTGCAATAATTAATGTTTTGAAAAAGTAGTGAGCATAATCCTTTTAAAAAACAAATTTAGAGTACCCAATTATTTTTTTTCCAATGAAGGGATAATTTAACGTGGCCAATCCACCTATCCTGCCCATCTTTGGGTTGTGGGGCCGAGACCCACGCAGATACGAGGAGAATGTGCAACCTCAACACGGACAGTGACCCGGGATCTAACCTGGGACCGTGCCGCCCTGTGAGCATCATCTTTAAGCAAAATAAATATGCATATGAAGGATACCTCACCTCCTGCCAGACTGAAAGATCTTCCTTTAACTGAGCTGTGGACTGGGGATAACCAATTCAGAACTGAGCCAACCACAGGAATCTGACGCAGAACCCCCTGTAAGGACAGAAGATGTCAAAGGGTAGCAAGTGTGCAGATAAAAGTTTGAATTATTTCCTATATCTCCACAGTCTGAAATTGATACTGTTCCATTTGTGATAGGTGTTGGATAGATGCTTTCTCTGTAATTGACTCCCAGCGTGCAAATAAGTGAACTACAGTGGTTCTTTATGTGTGTTCGTCATCACATACACACCATTACTGGCAGAAAAAAAATAGAATACAATTATAGAATTTCCAATGAATAAGGTACTAGTGAATGATTTTAATTTAATCAAAGATCAAACAATAACAAATAATTTGGCTTAGTGTGGTCATTTGAATCTGCAACAAGCTCATTATTAGCTTTTCAATGCCTAGAATTTGCAGTGATGATCTTTGCAACACTGAGCATTCACTATCATTACTCCACAGCCTTTGAGAAAATTAGATATTGCTCTTGGGGCTAAAGGGATATGGGGGGGGGGGGGGGGGGGGAGGTGGGATCAGGGTACTGAACTTGATGATCAGCCATGATGATAATGAATGGCGGAGCAGGCTCAAAGGGCCGAATGGCCTCCTCCTGCTTCCATTTTCTATGTATGTCTCTTTGACAATATGCGCACATGTGCAGAATAACACAAATGTAAAAGTTTCCTATCATTGATTCTACTCTTCTCCAGAATGTACATCGAGGTCCCCAAGACTACAAGCCCAGTACAATCAGTGAATTCACCAAAACTGACATCTCTTGCTGTAAAAAGACTTGAAGTGAAACCTTGTTAAATGAGGTGTGACTGGATTTTGATTGGTGCACCAAGTTCATTATTACTGCCCTGACAATAAATACCCTCACTGGCCCTGAAAAGCTTATTTTGTATTTGTGGAATGCCAAATTCTTCCATTATGATAGAATAATTCACATTTTTAATTCATTGCTGGCATTGGTATTTTTGCAAACTAAATCCAATTAAAATTTATTTACAATCTAACAAATTAAAAATGAGTGATTTTAACTTCCTGGTTTTCTATCTGACTGGCTCCTTATCAGTCTTGTTGAGGTCACTGTTGTGGGAGATCCCGTCATTATGGGACGAGGTTTAAACAAAGAAATCACAAGATCTTTGCAGGCAACTTTCTTTGAGGGCAGTAACCAGCACAGTTGCCTCACCACTGACCTCCAAATCTAGCCAATTATTCTCTACTCACTGATTGGCATTTATTACATTAGTATTTTAAGGAAAAAGAGCAATTTTTATCCCTCAATTAAACAATGCCAGAATGGAAAACAATTAAAATAATTCCTCTCTCTCACACACTCCCCGTCTCTCTCTCTCTCTCACACACTCCCCGTCTCTCTCTCTCTCACACACTCCCCGTCTCTCTCTCTCTCTCTCACACTCCCCGTCTCTCTCTCACACTCCCCGTTTCTCTCTCTCTCTCACACACACCCCGTCTCTCTCTCTCACGCACACTCCCCGTCTCTCTCTCTCACACTCCCCGTCTCTCTCTCTCACACTCCCCGTCTCTCTCTCTCACACTCCCCGTCTCTCTCTCTCTCACACACTCCCCCCCCCTCTCTCTCACACTCCCCGTCTCTCTCTCTCACACACGCCCCGTTTCTCTCTCTCTCTCACGCACACTCCCCATCTCTCTCTCTCTCACGCACACTCCCCATCTCTCACTCTCTCACGCACACTCCCCGTCTCTCTCTCACACACACTCCCCGTCTCTCACACACTCCCCCCCCTCTCTCACTCCCCGTCTCTCTCACACACGCCCCGTTTCTCTCTCTCTTACGCACACTCCCCGTCTCTCTCTCACGCACACTCCCCGTCTCTCACACACTTCCCCCCCCCATCTCTCACACTCCCCGTTTCTCTCTCTCACACACGCCCCGTCTCTCTCTCTCTCTCACACACTCCCCGTCTCTCTCTCTCTCTCACACACATGCCCCGTCGCTCTCTCTCTCACACACACCCACTCTTGCCCCTCTCTCTTTTCCCCTCTCTGCACGTTCTCCCGATTTGCGGGGTTTCCTCCGGGTGCTCCGATTTCCTTCCATAATTCCCGAAAAACGTGCTGTTCGGTGAATTGGACATTCTGAATTCTCCCTCTGTGTACCCGAACAGGTGACTAGGGACGTTTCACAGTAACTTAATTGCAGTGTTAATGTAAGCCTACTTGTGACACTAATAAAGATTATTCTCCAGTCATGGATTCTCGCAGCACCCTCGCCTGCCCAGGTCCAGCTCCCAGCAATTGGACAGCCACCCCGCCCCACTGCAGCACCCCTACTCTTGCTGCACTCACCAGTTGCTAGGGCTCTGCGCTCAGAAACCAAGAATTCAAACTTAGCTGGCAAGTGAATTGTTGGAGCAGTCTGTGATCAGAGGCTGGTTCGTCCCTGCATTGGCTGCTGAGAAGCTGGTTTCAATGCAGCGAGAAACAAGCCTATTGTTGGCTGAGCAGATTCGCAGCATTTTAAAAATTATTTCATGCAGTCTTCAATGCTCGAGCCAATGGCATGGCGGGCCAGATCAAACTGCCACAAGGGCCACATCTAGCCACAGGGACCAGCCATTGGACAGGTCTGATCGAGCACATCGAACAGTTCTACCAAAATGTATCAAAGTTAAATATCGGTATTTACTTCTTCAAGAATTTTGGCTTCATTTGCCTTCTGCAGCTGTTGCTCTGCTTCAATAATTCCTTTACGGACAACTTCAGTCATGTTCTCCAATAACTTCAAAACAAATAGAAAAGGGAGAATTGTGTTAGCATTAATACTGGACAATAAAGATCCAAGTTTCTTCCACCTCATTGTTGATTTTCCAAAACCACATTGCCTTAAACTAAGTGAAAATGTTAATTTACGAAATACCAGAGAGAAAAGTACCAGAATCCAGTGCTGATTCCCAGCTGTGTGTGGTAGCTTTAAATATCTGACTGGTAAAGTATAATCCCCGGAGAATAAACTGCCTTCTCGGAATAACGAGCAGCACCATAATGAGAAATTGGTTGTGGTAGTCACATCAATCACTGTAACCGGGTTGATTACACCTCCAAAGTATAACTTCACACAGAGGAGAGACGCACCTCCTCTCCGTGTAGTGTACAAAAAAATAAAGTATTGGTGGAATTATAAGCAGAGGAAATTTGAGCAGAATTTAGTTTCAAAATAGCATGACTGACAACTCAAAGCTTGGGAGTTATGGGCCGGAACTTTCCAGCTGTTGATTCCAGCGGTTTTCCTGTCCCACCGACAGCGTATCCCTGCTGGGATTTCCCAGCGGCGAGAGGTGTATTCAACGGGACATCCCGCTGACAGTGAAAAGACCATCCCGCTGTCCCCACGAAACACAGAAAATCCCACCCATGGTGCATTTCAATAACGTTTTAACTAAACTGACAGTTAGGGGCCATCAGTACAAGACAGGACTTAAAACATGGTTTTGGAATAGAAACTGATCTGTATCAAACAAAATTAGCTTATTTGAAAAAGGATGATCGAAAGGGTACATACCTTCGAACTTTCCTCAATCTCTTTGCCTGTGGCGGCAATGGTTTCCACTAGTTCCGGCACATCTAAATTATCAGTTACCATACCGATATAAATGCAATTCTTCTCACCTCCAAACTCAGGCCCTGCAGGTGCGAAGTATTAAAATAAATAATGAAAGTTGCACATAAGCTGTGAATTAGCACAAAATACAACTGTACCTCAAATAATAATGGTAATCTTTTATTGTCACAAGTATGAAGTTACTGAAAAGCCCTCAATCGACACATTCCTGCGCCTGTTCGGGGAGGCTGGTATGGGAATTGAACCCGCGCTGCTGGCCTTGTTCTACATTACAAACCAGCTGTTCAGCCCACTGAACAGGCCCTACAAATGCCATAATTAATGGCATTTATTTTGCATCTAATCAATATTCAACACATCATTGGTTCTGATGTCCATATGTTCTTTCCTACAAATAAAAAGACAGCACCTTTCTACACCCACAACCATCTAGAAGGACAAGGGCAGCAGATACCTGCGAACACCACCACCTGGAGTTCCCCTCCAAGTCACTCACAGTCCTGACTTGGAAATACATCCCCACTCCTTCACTGTCGCTGATGTCCATGCAACTCCACACAGTGATCCGGGGCCGGATTCGAACTCGGGTCCTCGGCGCCGTGTAGCAGCAGTGCTAACCACTGCCCCACCTTGCTGCCCGACTTCAAAGATTCACAACTCTTCAAGTGAAGAAACGTCCGGTCTAGTCCTAAGTAATCAGCCACCTATCCTGAGGCTGTGCCCCTGTTGACGATTTACCCAGCCTGGGGAAACAACCTGTTTGTGTCTCTCCTGTCATGTCCCTTCAGAATCTTCTATGTTTTAACAAGATAACCGTTCTCACCTAAAGCAAAGTTTAGGAGAAAATAAAACGTACCAGTGGAAGCCATGTTCTTCCACAAATCAGATAAAATGTCAACAAAGTATATATTTTTGCACTCTATCTTAGAGCACCCAATTAATTTTTTCCAATTAAGGGGCAATTTAGCGTGGCAAATCCCTGCACATCTTTGGGTTGTGGGGGTGAAGCCCACGCAGACACGGGGAGAACATGCAAACTCCACACGGACAGTGACCCAGAGCTGCGATCGAACCTCAGCGCCGTAAGGCAGCAGTGCTAACCACTGCACCACCGTGCTGTCCTCGAATGTTAAATTTCCTGATATAAATTAACCCTTGGACACCATTAGAACTTCATTCATCCAACAGGATCATCCTATTGATCATTGCCTTGCACTTGAGCTATCTAATGGAAAATAAACTTTCGCTTATTTCCTCCCTTAGAAAAAATGTTTCTGGACGCCCCTCTTTATTCTGCCCCATAGCAGATTGACCGAGATTATAAACTCAATAATGACCCCCATTGCATGGGACACAAGCCTGTGGTACATTCGAACAAATGTGCTTTACATATTTGATCTTATTGGCACAAGGGCTTTCTGACCTGTAGAGAACGTCAGATCAGAGTCAAGTTCCTTCAACTTCTTCAGCAATCCAGTCGAAATTTTTTCCATTGCTAGTTGCTGCTTTTCAGGGTCAGATTCTTCATTGTTAACTTCATACCTGCAGATAACATATATAATTCAGTACTATAATTTAAACTCAACCCGGCAATCTCGTGCATCTCAGAATGGTTCCAACAATGAAGCTGCAATTCTGTGCCAATGGTCAGGGCAACTGCACTCTGTAGAACTTTGCAGCCCTGACAATCAGGCCATACAAGTTGAAAGAGTATATATTACAATGGAAGATAGCAAAGAGATTTGTGGATGAGCGACATTTTTGAGCATTTATGATAAATATATAGCACAAAGCATTTTAATGATGCCAAAATCACACGTTTTAAACAGACCAGAGGAACAATAATGTCTGATTTTTTTTTTTTAATTCCAATTAGAGAGCAATTTAGCGTGGCCAATACACCCACTTTGCCTTTCTTTGCGTTGTGGGGGTGAGACCCACGCAGACACTGGGAGAACATACAAACTCCACACGGGCAGTGACCCAGGGCCAGGATCGAACCCGGGTCCTCGGCATCGTGAGGCAGCAGTGCTAACCACTGTGCCACCCCAATACTTTATTTATTAATGTAGAAATAAAAGCATTTCCTGCTATTTGAATTAATTAATGGTTGGAAAGAACGTATGGACATTGTGGTCAATGTTGCACTTAATATTGATTTGAATCTAAAGAAATGCAGTTATATTTGCAGTTTGTGCACAATTCACTGTTCATTTTATTATTTATTTCAATATTGTGAACCTGCAGTACCTGAGTTTGGGAACAAGGAGAACAGCATTCATATTGATATAGTAACTAATCATTTAGATTTGCTAGAACTAGTGAAAACCATTGCAGCCAGGGGCAGAGAAGGAACGCATTTCAACCTTTTGTACAGCTGCAGAATATTTGTTTTACAAACTTAACCAGTTATTTTTGAATGTTCTGGCAGTACCTGTGGATAGAGAAACATTAAGGCAGATAGAACCTTTCTTCAGAACTGAAGTGCTGGCTTTTCTGCTGTCCCGAAAGGGAAAGTCTGAGATAGGGTACAGGGTGAGATAGATTAAAGGACAAATGTGTCAGGGAAACAAAAGGCAAAAGGAGTTGGAATAGTTGTAGTGAAGAAACAAAGCATTTGTCCAGAGTGAGCATCTGCAGCAGAATAATCAACGGGTTTGTCCAAAATCCAAAACATGACGGCAGCACGGTAGCATGGTGGTTAGCATAAATGCTTCACAGCTCCAGGGTCCCAGTTTCGATTCCCGGCTGGGTCACTGTCTGTGCGGAGTCTGCACGTCCTCCCCGTGTGTGCGTGGGTTTCCTCCGGGTGCTCCGGTTTCCTCCCACAGTCCAAAGATGTGCGGGTTAGGTGGATTGGCCATGCTAAATTGCCCGTAGTGTCCTAAAAAGTAAGGTTAAGGGGTGGGGGTTGTTGGGTTACGGGTATAGGGTGGATACGTGGGTTTGAGTAGGGTGATCATGGCTCGGCACAACATCGAGGGCCGAAGGGCCTGTTCTGTGCTGTACTGTTCTATGTTCTATGAAAAGCCAGATTCGGACTGGCACAAGGATTAAAAAAAGAAAATCAAAATTGGGGCAGAGTACATGGTCTGAAATTGTTAAACTCAGTGTTAGGGTTGGGGTTGTCCTCTAAACGGAGGAGACCAAACGTGGATTGGTTTACCAGCATGACCCGAGCTTATGGCTACTTATGATTCTACCTCTCCACCTTTCTTTCACGCTCACATTTCTGTCCTAGGCCTGCTGGACTGTTCAAATGTAACTCCACGTAGGCTCGAGGAACAGCATCTTACCTTCTGATTAGGCACTTCCACAGCCTTTAGGACTCAACGCAGAAGTTAACAATTTCAGACCATGAATTCTGTCCCATATTTTGCTGCGTCCGGTCTGCATCTTGTTTTTCATCTTTTTGATTTTTTTGGACAGAGCTGTTCATTGTTCTGTGATTCACACTCACTCTGATCAAATGCGGAGGATGGCACGCTGGTGCAGTGGTTAGCACTGCTGCTTCGTGGTGCCGAGGACCTGGGTTCGATCCCGGCCCCAGGTCACTGTCCGTGTGGCGTTTGCACATTCTCCCTGTGTCTGCGTGGGTCTCACCCCACAACCCAAAAAAATGTGCAAGTATAATAATAATCTTTATTTTCACAAGTAGGCTTACACTAACACTGCAATGAACTGACTGTGAATTGGCCACGCTAAATTGCCCCTTAAATGGAAAAAAGAATCGGATACACTAAATTATTATTTTGTTTTAAAAATCGGGACAGATGCTTTGTTTATTTACTACAACCATTACCATTCCCTTTTGTCCCACGCCATCCCTGTTACTTAATCTCTTATTATTTAATCCCACCCACCCACTACCGTGGGAAACTAGACCTCCTCTTTTATTCTTCCTCTCTCTTTTTCAACAGCACAAAACCCATCACATTTCTTCCCTTTGCCTGTTCGGAGGAGTCATATTTGATTGGAACGATTAACTTTCCGTCTCCACAAGAGCTGCCAGACCCGAGTATTCCATCACGTTTCAATTTATTTCCGATTTCTGCCATTTGCAATATTTTGTTTTTATCTTTTAATGCTTTCGGATGGAAACTATCCATTTTCTTTTCCCAAGCCATCATTAAAAAGGCACATCTTTAATGTACGTTTTCACTTGGCATTTCAATCAGATAAGTCTTTCTAGCTAAATATCACTTCAACGATGTTTTTTCCAAAAATGTTGCCAGCCCATATGTGGGATTGTGCACATTCTGTTTATTCTTGCTGTAATTAATTGCAATCATGCACTACTACTTCCAGAAAAACACTTTTGAATAAAGAGATTTTGGAAGACCTACCGGACAGCGCCTAATCCAGGCCAACTCAGATCTTCGATGTACTTCAGGCCAGTTACCCGGTAAACTTCCTCTTTAAATTCTTCCCGAAGTTGTACGGTGCTAATCAGAATGGGAATTTTTGCTTTTAGGCATTCAGCCAATTGGTCCACATGCTCTGGTGTAGTGTTCAGGACTAAAGACAAAAAGGGGAAATTCTCTTTCATAAACCCGGATTCACAGAATAGCTAGCAGCCTGAGATAGTGTATGACAATAACCAGAGACATCGCAGTAAACAATGTGAGGAATTTGTGGTTTATGCAGCAAGTGATTTATGTTCTGTCTCACATTTAGTCAGAAATGGAAATTCTCAATGCTGGGGTGTATTTAAGTTTATTAGATATATTCTATCATCATTACATTCTACAAGCCTTTTGCCGTACAAATATATTGGCCATTTAAAACAAAGCCAACATGGCTAAACAAGAAAAGCAAATTTCCTGACTGAATATGACAATTTGATGCAGGAATCAAATATCGGAACTGTATTGATAGATACACCAGAAAGTTCAACATAATTTTAGCCTGTCATAAACAAAGAAATAATGAAGTCAAAGAGAAATGGACATGGGATTTGTAGTCATACATCATTTATATATGCATGATCAGCACTGGGATTGTTAGAACCCTTGCAGAGCATGTTATGATTCTTCTTCCAATATTTTTGTAGACACAGTATATTGCAGAAAGCTAATGAAAGCAGCCTCAGAATTGATGTTGAAAATATTCATCTGGGGCAGCACGGTGGCGCAGTGGTTAGCACTGCAGCCTCACGGTGCTGAGGACCTGAGTTTGAATCCTGTCCCTGGGGTCACTATCCGTGTGGAGCTTGCACATTCTCCCCGAGTCTGCGTGGGTTTCACCCCCACAACCCAAAGATGTGCAAGGTACCTGGATTGGCCATGTTAAATTGCCCTTTAATTGAAAAAAAATTGGGTACTCTAAATTTATTAAAAGAGAGAAAAAAATCCAGCCTCGAGTTTACACAGGTATGAATTCAAGTAACTTAATACTGTGCATAACACTATTTTACAGAACTCAGGTTCTTTTGAGGGTAAGAGACCGAATGCAACATAATATTGTCCAATCTCAGTTATCTGACAGTACGTTCAGATGCTTGGAAAGTTCTCTCTATAGGGAATGCTTTCTGCTCCATTCATTAGTGTAAAACAAAAAGAACAGATATTGCAGAACACCATCCCTGAACTCAAGGCTAACTTAGTCGTAATAAAAATGTATGAATTAAAGTATTTTCACAAAGATGACAAATTCTTTACTGCAAAACATGAACGAATAGAAATACCTAATAAGGTTGATTACTCACCTGCTGCTGTCATCAGTGGGCTGAATCGGATACACACTCCCTCATCTTCCAATTCTACAACATCTACGCCACTTGTCGGAACCAACTGCCCAAGCTGCTCTCCTAACTGTTGACAAAAATACAGGATATCATTTGGTGACTATCTATGAAAAGATAACACTTCTCGGAACTCACTTTGAATATTTTAATTGATTCATATGGTCGCTGATTTAGTTTTTAATTATTGCAAACCGTATAAACCATAAGCTTCAGATTGGACTCTTACCCAGCGATTCAGGGCATCATCAGTTTCTCTCTCGTTGCTGTCCTTTGTGGATTCCTGAGCTCCATCTAGAGTTGAAACTGCTAAACAGAAAAATTACAATAGAGCTCACAAATGCTTGCTACTTTTTCTTTCTGCTCACCTAAAGATGCTGACCCCCTCTGCACAGGTATGGTTTCATAAGTGCTGTTCACTCATTGGTATCTAATGAATGCTGTCCACGGGAAAGGAGTAGGAAAGAATGCCACATCTGAATCTGATCCTGGGATCATCAGATATCTGTGTGTATCGTTTCCAGTGGGCACCAGTGGACAGTGAAGTGTACCTACTGAGGGGGCATCCATCCTTCTAACATTAGCGAACAGAGGTCTTCAAATTTGGAATGGGAGCTAATGGAGATTGCGGAGCAGAATGTATGGGCAGAATTGGATGAAGAGGATGACATTCGGATGAGTTGGGGTTAATGATCGGCTGAGCTCAGGGGTCCAGGAATAAGTGTGTTGGAGAAAGAGCAGAGATGGATACGAGCTTCAGTAGCCATGGGTATGGATGGGAGTGAAGGCTGATGTTACAGAAATGGAAAGAGGTGGTTCTGGTGATAGGCTATGGGTGGATATTTCCCTAAATTCAGCAAAGGTCTACAGCGGGCAAGAAAAGCGACGCTGAAGTCACCGGCACCAACTGCGGCTTTCTCCGCCATATCATTCTGGACATAGAAAAAAACTGTACGGTGTGGGTCCCCATGTCTCGCTGGCGGGGTGGGGTTTGTTTGACCCGCCCCACCAGCAACTTAGCTTTTCAAAGATCAGGGCGCCATTTTGAAAATCTCCCCCAGCCTGTGTGTTGTGTTTGGTCCAACAGGACATTGAAACCGCACAATAATTATTTAACGTGAGTCAGCAATCAAGAGGTGCGATCCAATTCTGACAGGGAGAAAACCTTAAAACAGATATTGGGCTCCATACGTATGAAATGAGCAGCTCAGTGGGGATTTTAAATAAGCATCAAGAATGCTGGAAAATTGACCAGCCTAATAGTGGGTTGAACATCTTAACAGGCGTTCCTGAGGTGTCAAGTTATTGTTCCCTATGCTGGAATCATGTGGATTTTAATCAGCTGGTGTAGCTCAATTTCTACCCCATTTTGTGTATCACCCAAGAAAGGACGTTAATAGTTAAGGACAGGGCAGCACGGTGGGGCAGTGGATTAGCACTGCTGCCTGACGACGCCGAGGTCCCAGGTTCGATCCCGGCTCTGTGTCACTGTCCATGGGGAGTTTGCACATTCTCCCCGTGTTTGCATGGGTTTCACCCCCACAACCTAAAATATGCAGGGTAGGTGGATTGGCCACGCTAAATTTCACCTTAATTGGACAAAATGAATTGGGTATACTGAATTTTTTTTTTTTTTTAAGTGAAGGATGCAATCCAAGTGCACACAAACTTTACCTTTAAAACGGTTTAGGGCGGCATGTGGCGCAGTGGTTAGCACTGCTGCCTCACAGCGCCGAGGACCCGGGTTCAATCCCGGCCCCGGGTCACTATCCGTGTGGAGTTTGCACTTTCTCCCCATGTCTGTGTGGGTCTCACCCCCACAACCCAAAGATGTGCAGGTTAGGTGGATTGGCCATGCGAAATTGCCCCTTAATTGGAAAAAAATAATTGGGTACTCTAAATTTGAAAAAAACATCTTTAAAACAGTTTACTTTTCCCTAAGTTATAGAAGCTGGATAAGGATATGGTATCTGGCCAGGAGTTGGAAACGCTTCTGACCTTATTTGGGTACAGGGACACACAACAAACAATATTATTTTTTGTCTGTTGACCCAAAAGCTTTAGCCATATAATAAACTAATTAATGATAAATTCTAGAGAGTAATTGTTGCCAGTTCTCGGAAACAGATGCCTGGGTTGGCTGACATTCAATCTGATCATGTGAACATTGTTATTCTGCGAACCAAAATCATTCATCCAATTGAGTCATTTTCTGCCTGGTAATTTGGAACGTAGGATGAGCAGCTTAGGTTTTGGAGTTGAAACTCCAAAAGACTGATCAAATACTCCTAGCGTACAAGGCACAGATTTCCAAAATCAATTTTTACCTCGGCAATTGCAAAACTAAATAAAATAGGTCCATGTGCCAAACTGTTTGCCAGATATTTGTCTTTTGAATTTCTATTAAATTTTATTATAAAATAAACATGAATTCTGTTGTGAAATTGCAATTATCGTCTGATCTCCAAACAGTGCAGATTTTGTTATGTTCTTGGGAACAAATCCACCAACGCATTTACACGTAATTCTAAAGTTGCAACTGCTCAGTTGATGGCATTCTTCAATGCACATATGCTATTTTATTTAATAGAAATTGTTTCCACTGTCTAACACATTGTGTACCTGGAAATTGAAAAACTGCTGAATATGCAGGGCCTACTCTGTATTGGTAATTGAACAATAAAGTTCTCCTTTTTCCTTCCTGCTTAGACCCAATGTACATTTAATGAGTGGTTGATTTTCCCCATTCCCCTCTACACTTGTCCAGACTGAGCTCCTGCCTAATGTGGTGTACTGGGGCATTAGCAAAGATTGATCACCACCCCTTGGCAAGATCATAGAATTTACTGTGCAGAAGGAGGCCATTCAGCCCATCGAGTCTGCACCAGCCCTTACAACGAGTTCCCTCCTGAAGCCCACGAATCTACCCTATCCCCATAACCCAGTAACCCCCACTTAACATTTTTTGGACACTGAGGGAAATTTATCATGGCCACGCACATCTTTGGACTGTGAGATGAAACCGGGAAACCCACGCAAACACAGGGAGAACGTGCAGACTCCGCACAGCCAGTAACCCAGGCCGGGAATCAATCTGGGACCCTGGAGCTGTGAAGAAACTGTGCTAACCACTGTGTAATCACGCTGCCCTACCTTACACCAACATACAGAGGCCTGCAGGTTTAGGCCTCTCACTGGTCTCGATGCTGCTAGTGCTGTAGAAGCCAAAAGGCTCCAGGACCAATGGATCTGTTGAAAGTTAAAGGAGTTATTTTTGTTTTGATTTGGGTATTATTCCACTTGGGAATGTTACCCGCGATCCTCTATTCTAAGGAGAGGCCAGGCACATGTTCTTGAAATCGTGATGCAAACAGAATAAAGCTTCCAAAAACAGGATAATTCCCTGAAAGTACAGAGGGTCACGTTATTGTAACAAGCTGCGAATGGTCCCATACTCCTTTACCGACACTGTTGGTAAGAGCCACAAAGCATATACAATACATCCACTCTTTCAATATACCAAGTGTTAGGAAATAGAGTTAGTTTAAATATAAATGATATTTGTGGGTATTAGAAACAAGGGGAGGGATTCTCCAGTCTGCCAGCCGCGTGTTCCTGGGCGGCGCGCCCTCGCCAGCAGCGGGATTCTCCCTTTCCGCCACCTGCCAATGGGATTTCCCATTGTAGCCAGCCCACGCCACCGGGAATGAAGGAATAGTGTATTATAATGAATCTTTTCTTGTTTAATAAATATTTTATTCCTTTGTTAAAATGGGCAGTCCTGCGACTGTTCATCCACACCTCGAAGCAAAAAGTGCAAGTCACAATCTAGTGAGACAGGGTTTGGCTCTGGCATCCGACTTTCCAGTAGTAACATCAGCTGGGATCATAACACTAAGAGCTATTGTTAGAATTGGGGTGCAGATAGCTGCATATCCCACAAAATATTCCAACCAACAGTTCGATAGAATCCGTTATGTTACAGCTGAGCAGGCGAGTGGGGCTTTGATTTAACCTATCATTTGGAATCGAGCATCATCGCCAATGGGGCAGTGAGGTTTCAGCCTAGAATATGTATTCAAGTTCCAAAGTGGGGCTTGAATCCATTACCTCTGACACGGGGACATGTGAGCAAGCACTGAGCCAAGCAGACACATGATCAAGTACTGCAGAGTTTACAATTATTACAACACAATTCAACCAATCAGATACAGAATCGAGGGACCACTTGGGGCTGGTTTAGCACACTGGGCTAAATAGCTGGCTTTTAAAGCAGACCCAGGCAGGCCAGCAGCACGGTTCAATTCCCGTACCGGCCTCCCCGAACAGGCGCTGGAATGTGGCGACTGGGGGCTTTTCACAGTAACTTCAGTTGAAGCCTACTTGTGACAATAAGCGATTTTCATTCACTTGATTGTTCTTTAACGAGTGACTGACGAGCATGGAGATTTAAGGAGCAAAAATATCTAACTTCTTGGCATGAACAGTACTGGTCTTCTTACCTGATTGAAGGTGCTCCTGGATAAATCTAAACACTACCACCGGAGAATTAAATTCATCTTCAACCTTGTAATAATAATAAGACAACAGATATTAGGTAGCCATTCATTTTAATGAAGGTATTTTGAATGTTTGGTTTATGGGCCCAACTATTTTGCTCAATAAAATGTAGATTCTAGCAAGAGGTCACATTACAAACTTGCTCCAGTGACCTTTAATGGCAAGGCTTGATCACTGATTAAAGCAGCATTTTTATTTCTTAGAATATAAGCCGAGAGTATTGGTTCTCTGCCAAACATTTTGCACTCAGACTTTGACCGCAAACAAAAAGATTAGGAGCCCATAAAACAACCAATTTCCCACTAAAGAGTCTTTCCTCTCTATTCTATTGTAGCGCCCATTTCAAACACAAAGAAGCAACGACCATCCAAAAGTAGGAATAAAAAGCCTTTGACATTTTCCATTTTTGAGAGTTACATCCCCAGTGAAAAGTTTCAAAAATTGCAAGGTGCATAAAAACGATACATTATAATCTAAACAAATGTGCTTTACCAAGTATGGTCCAAAAGCACAAAAATATATTGCACTCAGCATGGTTTCTTATACCAACACAGCACTCATGCACAAAACCCGGATCCATTAAATGCTCTCCCGTTATTGTATTTAATGTTCACCTCTCTAAGCAGAATGTTCACTACACAGTAAACCGTGTAGTATGAGTAACTAGGAGCCTGATTCTCCGGCCTCCCAACTCCGAGTTTCTCAGCAGTGGGAGGGGGCAGGTTTCTCTGCTTTCAGCACCGTCAATGCGAATTCCCACTGAAGGCAGTCCATGCCGCCTGGAATCCCACAGGCGGGGGAACGCTGCCAGCGGGACCAGAAAATCCCATCGCCAGCAGAGAACTGGTCGAGTAAACAGAACGAAAAAGCATTTGCCAGTTGAGCAAATGGAGCACTCAACACAGGTGCAGCAAACTCACTTGCTTAACATGTAGATTCGTTCCTAGTGACTTAGCACTTGATTTTCCTTTTATATGTTCACAGGGTGTGGGTGTCACTGGCTAGCCCAGCATTTATTGCTCATCCGTAATTGCACTCGAGAAGGGGCTGGTGAATTGCCTTCTTGAGCCGCGGCCATCCATACGGTGCAGGTAAAGGTAAGATAAAGTCGCCATAGTCCCAGATGACCATAGGCTGCTTTCCCCTTTGAGGGGGTGAGCTGACTGGTGGAGATTTAACCTGAGGATCACATCAGGTAGGTACACCCACAGTGCCGCTAGGGAGGAAGTTCCAGGATTTTGATTCAGAGACTTTTAAGGAGCAGGCACGGTACGATACGTGGGCAGCACAGCAGCACAGCGGTTAGCACTGTGGCTTCACAGCACCAGGGTCCTAGGTTCGATTCTCGGCTTGGGTCACTTTCTGTGCGGAGTCTGCACATTCTCCATTCTCCCCGTGTCTGCGTGGGTTTCCTCCGGGTGCTCCGATTTCCTCCCACAAGTCCCGAAAGACTGGCTTGTTAGGTGAATTGGACATTCTGAATTCTCCCTCTGTGTACCTGAACAGGTGCCGGAATGTGGATACTAGGGGATTTTCACAGTAACTTCATTGCAGTGTTAATGTAAGCCTACTTGTGACACTAATGAAGATTATAATATATTTCCAAGCCAGGATGGTGTGGTAGAGGTGGTGGGGTTGGAAGGTGCTGTCTAAGGAGCCTTCATGAGTTGCTGCAGGCATCTTGTAGATGGTGTACATTGCTGCCACTTTTAGTTTCAGCCAATCAGGGAGAAATGTGGGGGTCAGCTCTGGAACAGACCAACGAGACAATGGGAAAAGGTTAAATTACAAACTTCTTTCTGTCTAAAAATTAGGAAATAAAATAAAATTATATTTGATAAAACATTGTTATTCCCAATAGTGAGGCACACAGGTCAGGAAAATTAAAGATTTTATTCATAGTCTGCGTAAAATTAGATTTAGATTTCAGACTGTGCTGAATTGCAGTTCAAATTGGACAGTCAGACAAGTTTACAAGTTAGTTTCAAAGTCTTTAGGCTTCGGTCATGGGTGGCACAGTAGTTCACGAGCGGTATGGTAGCACAGTGGCTAGCACTATTGCTTCACACCACCAGGGTCCCAGGTTCGATTCCTGGCTTGGGTCACTGTGCGGAGTCTGCACGTTCAC
The DNA here is from genome assembly GCF_902713615.1 of Scyliorhinus canicula. Classification (NCBI taxonomy): domain Eukaryota; kingdom Metazoa; phylum Chordata; class Chondrichthyes; order Carcharhiniformes; family Scyliorhinidae; genus Scyliorhinus; species Scyliorhinus canicula. Next base: position 4,906,249 of record NC_052160.1, on the reverse strand, counting down.
CCCGTGTCTGCGTGGGTTTCCTCCAGGTGCTCCGGTTTCCTCCCACAAGTCCTGAAAGAGGTGCAGTTAGGTGATTTGGACATTCTGAATTCTACTGTGTACCCGAACAGGCGCCGGAGTGTGGTGACTAAGGGCTTTTCACAGTAACTTCATTGCAGTGTTAATGTAAGCCTACTTGTGACAATAATAAAGATTATTATTATTGAGGTAAAGAAAAGGTTAGGCAAAATTTACTGCTCTCCTGATTACTAAGCAGCAACCTCTCCTGGACGTTGCTGTGTAGAGCTCAGGCAAAGACTGTATCAAACTGCGATGTTTCCAATAACCGGCTATCCTGCTGGCACTCACCGTCATGGCTCACACATGAAAGGCCAATTGGACGAGGTACCAGAGGGTGATCGGCATCCAGCAAGGAATTAATGTCTTCAGTAAAGGAGGGGACGGGAGGGAAAGAAGAGAAAATTGGCAAGAAAATAAGTAAAATAGCAAGAATTAGGTCATGAGACTAGGAAAGATAGATGAAGCTCAATTAGAGAGAGGCAGCACATCAAGATTTGTTTTTATGTATATTTTATATAGAACATTAATTATACAGTACTCAAATCATCATTTTCATTGCCTGCATCAATTTCAGCTCCCATCACCTTTGATTTCTTAACACTGCTTAATTCCCTCTGTAACCAATCAGGTTGAATCAGAGTGTGCAAAATGACCAATGGATGAGTTTCAAACACAATATTGTATCTATCACCAAAATCATTTCTTTCCACTTCCACAATACTCTCTCATCTGGTCACTGAAACACCTTTGTTACTTCTGGTCTCTACCATTCCCCAGAAACTCCAAGTTGTCCAAATCAAAGCTGCATTGTTCCTACCCTCACTAAGCCCCACCTTTGCCCCCCTCACCCAACCTCTTTAAGCTGCATTGGTTTGCTTTCCTCCGCTGTGTTACATTACGGGGTCTTCCTTTTTGGACAGAGGCGAGGAGAATGTTTTTCTCTCAGAGAGCTGTGTGATATTAGAACTCTGCCTCAGAAGGTGGTGGAGCTGGACTCAGTGAACATTTTTAAGGCGCAGGTAGATAGGTTCTCGTTCGGTAAGGGAATCAAATGCTACTGAGGGTAGATGAGAAGGTGGAATTCAAACACAAGCTGATCAGCCATCATCTAATTGAATGGCACAGCATGCTCAAGGAGTCAAATGATCTACTCCTGATCCTATTTAGTATGTTCGTAAGTATTTGAAATCCTCATCATAATTCCCTCCATGGTACTCTGCCCCTATCACTGCAATATCCTCCACCCATATACCCTTCCATCCCAAACACACACTTATCCTCATTCTCTGGCCTTTTCAGATTCACTACCTTCATCCTATCCTCTGGCAACTCATCCCTAGGGCAATTGCCTCTTTGCTTCTCTCCCCCTTCAAAACTGTGCCCAAAACCATTGTTTAAAGGAGTTCTTCATTTTCTTCTTCCTTTTGTACTTTTCTTATGCCTCCACAGGACTTCACTCCAACATTTAAAAGTAGAAGAACGTCACATTTATGTCTAAAATAGCATACAAATTTATTCCACAAAATACGCACAAGTACCTATACCTGTTTATCTACAAACTTCCACCAAGTCTTAACTTTTCCGACCAAACAAATATGTAATGAGAGCTTCTGCTAGAATTTCCTGCCATTGTGAGAGTGTAATGATTCTTTATTTCTGGAAATATGCAATTTTTCTCTCTTTTAGGATCTGGTCATTTCTCATTTTTTTTTTAAACTGTCGTCTTTGATTTGAACAAAACAGCTCCTTTAATACTCTGGTTTCCGAATACCTCTCTCCTCCTGAGTTTTAAAAGCAACTGTTAGTCATATATACAAATTGAATCAAAGAGTATTGTTTTAGTTTGAATCATTCCTTTCACTAGATAGGAACCAATGAAATGTTCACACTGCATTGTATCAGGAGTGGCTTGGACAGGACTGGAATGGCCGCTCGTTAAGTTAAATGTTAACGGTGTCTGGATATAAAGGAACTGCCAATAACCAAAATGTGGCAAAAAATAAACAAATGTAATTGAAGAGGCGCCACTACCATGATTGAAGGTCTTGTGGCACATTTTATCATCTTTGTACATTGAAGTATTCCACAATGTGGCCACTAAAACGTAACTACATCTTGCCTAACATCAGTTTTGATTAAAAATTCAATAGAACGAATATTTGTGCAGTAACAGCCAATGTAGAAGTTTGCAAGTAAATAAGAACGGCCCAGAAAACTTCCTAATTCGATGGAAGACTATCTTCTTTAAGTAATACATACCTGACTGCAAAAGTAACTTTGCTAACCCCGACTGCATATTCCTAATTGTATCCAAATCTGGATCCACTGCCAAACTGTTTAACATTTTGGCATGGGATCAAACTTCAATTAACTTTGATAATTTTAGTTTGTATATAGAATTTTTAAAAATCCAAATAGTCTAAAAGAGCAGTGGTGAAATCTCTGAAAATTACAGTGAAAAATTAATTTCTTACTCAATCTCAGCACTTACTGGTCATTTCTCAGTTCAAATTTTTGAATTGTAGTATTATGAAGGCAAAGGGTCGTTATATTAGATTTAGGACTTCTTTATTTGTACTATCACTGTTCAATAACTGTTTGATAACTGTCTCAACAAGTACAAACTATTTTAATAGAATGCATACAGAATGTTTCTTGGTATGTCAAAGGCCTTTCATTGCCATGCAAGAATTAAATTGTCCTTCACCTATGTCAACGTTACTTCCTTTTACTACGCGTGCAAATAAAATGAAGATCACATTACATGCACATTACATCATGCACATGCAGTAATCCATCGTTTGGTTTGACACAGGATATGAAATAAACATTCAGAGCCAAGTATTGTTAGTTAATAGAAGAACAGCCATTTTCACATGGTCCATTTACTGTCCAAACAATTGTCGAACAAAGTTCTAAAAATATATTCTGTGTTTGGTGCAAAGGCAAAACACTTACGGAGCCACTCACGTAAGCATATCATTTTGTAGCATTGGTTAGAAGGCTGTTTAGGAATTACTGGGATTGTAATAATTCTTTTCAGGCACCTGTGCAGCTCTAACATCAACTTTATCCGGTGCTGCAGCACCACAATCAGTCATTAAAGAAATCTTAAATAAGTAAAACTGCAAATATTTACTATAGGTCTATTACGTTGCAGTAGTTTGTCATCGGTAAAAGGATAGTAAAAAGGAGCGTAACACTGATTCTGAAAGTATTTGGTTTAAAGTGGCAAGAATTGTGGAATTTACAGTGCAGGAGGCGGCCATTCGGCCCATAGGGCCCTTGGAAAGAGCACCCTACTTAAGCCCACACCTCCATCCTATCCCCATAAACCAGTTACCCCACCTACCCTTTTGGACATTAAGGGGCAATTTATCATGACCAATCCACCTGACCTGCACATCTTTGGACTGTGGGAGGAAACCAGAGCACCCGGAGGAAATCCATGCAGACACGGGGAGAAAGTGCAAACTCCACACAGACAGGCTGGAATTGAATCCGGGACCCTGGAGCTGAGAGGCAGCAGTGCTAACCACTGTGCCGCAGAGCGGCACTTATAAATAGTATAATAGTCTCAGACATTTTTTTCCTTATGGTTAATCAAGTATCCAATATTCCACAGGGACAGACAGGCCGAAATTTGTTACAAGGCTTTAACAGACAGATGGTCACAAGCTGGTAAAAATAATTTCAATACCATAGGAAGAATAAATAACGGATCCAGAAAACATTGAAATACATGGACAGCTTGTTTCACTCATCAAGTTGAGTAATGTTAGTATTTAGGAATGAGCACTCAGAGGTCAGATGATAGCACAGAACAAAACTCCCTCTTCTTTGCCCAACATTCCTCAGCCCCAACTTCAGAGCTGCAACCCTTACAGCATCAATGTGACCTTTATTTCCATTTCCCAAAGCAATTCATGCCAGGGCCCTTCGGGCATTAGGAAAACAAAGGCAATTTTAAGGGATCTATGCTTGCGTTGGTAAACATTAGAATAAGGTGTAGTTTTTAGTGAGTTTAATTTAATGTTTCGGTGTCTCGAAGGGTAAAACCTATAGTTAAATTCATGCTGGACAAAAGCGGTTGTATGTGTGAGGCTGGTTTCAATTCCAACTATGATATTGTGCTTAGAGGGGGCATGAAGAGCCTTGTACGGTAGAGAAGCATTGAAGTATTAGTTTAGCTGAATTTTACTGCAGTTGGAGATAGGTGGTGAGAGAGAAGGCAGCTCTCACACGAGAAGCAGTTGGTTTTAGAAGACTAAAGAGGAAACATCTCTCTCAGCCTTGCTAGAAGAAAAGTCATACTGTTAAGTAATGGTTAAGAAAACAGTTGCCAGGAACTTAAAGTCCAGGTAGTTAAGGAAAGTAGAGAAATGAAGAGAAGTTCCCAAGAAGTCTGAAGTTAATGGAATAGAGGAAACAGGGATTCAGAATAGGTTACCGTTGAGTAATCACAGAGTTGAAAAGGCATTTTATCATGAGAGACCAGAAAGATATCTGCAGTAGTGCAAAGGCTTGTGAAAAATCACTATAGTTTGGGAGACATGATTTGAAGTAATTGCGAAAAATCAATGCTGAACCTCGGAGTTTGTGTAAAAGCCTTTAAGACAAAGGAAACCTGAAGGAAGAGGTGTAAAACCTTGATGGAAGGAGTGGAGGGAAAGCATAATTTAAAACAGATTTGAGTGTGTGACCTTTGAAAGCTGTGGAAACTGGAGTTCAGTGAGGCAAGGTGATTCACGGTGTAAGAATTATCTGGAAGGTTTTGAGTAAAAATCGGCTGATATTTAATGGAGTTCAGCGAGGAGTGTGTCTTGTGTGTTTAAAAGGGGCTTTGTGTGTTAAGATGACCATTGTAGCTTATGATGTACTTTGTAACCCACGTTAATCTTAAAATCTGTGTAACTGTTGCAGTAAGGGGAGATAAAAGGAGTATTTTATCATAATCCAATTGTTTAATAAAAGCTTTGGGTTAAACCTAATTAGCGGCCCTGTGACTCTCTTCCTCCACATTTTATATTTTGAAAGAGAGGACATTATGGTCTTGAGTTAAGGTTCCATTCTGGGATCTTCCTGTCCAGTTATAACACCAACTGAGACTGTAACAGTGGGATTGCCAGATAATCCGGAATTATATTCACTTATTTGGATTGAGATGTTCAAATATATCACGTGCAAAAAGTATTTGCTTCTAATCAGCCTGGCTGAGTTTTAACTGAGGTGACAGACCAGCGTCAAGCGTACTTTGCCTCAATACTTATTCTACAAAATATATACAAGTGGAACTGGGGATTTTCCCCCCACTTTTCCCAACTAGCAGCTAATTATTTAAGATAGTAAGCTGATATATAGATGCAGGTATTACCAATGTCAGGCAATACATTCCAAATTGAACAGCCTTCTTGCCATCTAGATATTAATCTAGTTGAAGTAAATATTAGGCTATTTAACTATATTAAACTGGTAATATTTAAAAAAAATAAATTTAGAGTATCCAATCAATTTTTTCCAATTAAGGGGCAATTTAGTGTGGCCAATCCACCTACCCTGCACATCTTTGGGTTGTGGGGGCGAAACCCACGCAAACACGGGGAGAATGTGCAAACTCCACATCGACAGTGACCCAGAGCCGGGATCGAACCTGGGACCTCGCCGCTATGAGGCAACAGGGCTACCCCACTGAGCCACCGTGCTGCCCGAACTGGTAATATTCTGATGGATATAAGCACACTAAACTAGACAAAGCTTTTTGAAGTTAGAAAATTGGACACTGAATGGATCATGTAACCTCTACATCTTATAGCCACATATAATTAACGTTTCAAAAGAATTGGGTACGGGTTAGTAATAAACAGTTCAGCAAGCATCACTTTACTCCACCTACAATTGCCAAAAGAATATTCCCCAAGATATTTCCTACAGACTTTCCAGTAAATGTCAGTTCCTTAGGTTTGGTGATTACCTCCTGAAATGATTCAGAGAGACCAGCTTTATTACAAAAAATATTAAACACTGTCAACTAGAAAAGATCATTAAAAGCTCATTTAAAAATTACTCCTCTGTTGTGAAATAGTCAGAACAATATTTGAAATATGAGACCGTGCTTTACCCAAAACCAACAATATAATGTTCAACGGTGACCTTTATTTCTGAAGACTAAAGTTCTCTTCTCTAATCCAGACACCATTCTCTGGTACAAAAGCTGGGCACACAAGTCCCAACCCTCTGTTCATGCTGTATTAGAACAGCTATTAATAGTTCAGGAGGATTTTGAGGAATATAATAGTTTCCTCCTATCGCTTCTACAGGAGAGGGGCCTAGTCTGATGATTTTTTGCAAAAGGAATACATTATATACCTAGCAGTGAAAGGCAAGAGTTATTAATTTAAGAGTGGCATCCACCACAATAATCTGCTTTAGCTTCTTCCACAAAGCTCAATCTTGCTGCAATTTTCTTACCCTTTTCAGTCATGGTCTTAAGTTTGCAACTTTGGGATCCTAGTTAGCATATCATCTCTCATAAAGACTTCCTATTATTATATCTGCAACATCGCCAGTCTCAGGAAGTGCCCTGCTTTACCCTATCTGCTTCATTCGCGCCTTGGACTCAGATCTGACTATTCCAATGCCTCCCAACTATAAACGTCCTCATCTATAAACATTTCTGCTAACCCATCACCCCAGTTCTTGCTGACCTATTTTAGCTTCCAGTTAGTTGCCCAACAACTCTGGTGTAAAGTATCCACCCTTATGGTCATATCAATCATGACCTCATCCCTCCCCACCATGTAACCTTCACTAACCTAGTACCCCTCTGAGAACTTTGTATGCCTCTACTCTGGACTTGTGCATTCCCCACGCCGTTCCCCTCCAACATTGGCTGCTGTGACATTCAGACCCTGAGCTCTGCAATTCCCTCCTTAAACCTCTCCACCGCTCTTACCTTTTTTAAAACCCTCTTTAATACCTTTCCCTTTCTTCAAGCTTTTGGTTACCCTTCCTCATGTTTCCTTCTTTGTTTGATCAAGCTTCTAATATCTTAGAAGGTATTCTACAATTTTAATGTTATTGTTGTAACTGATCTATCGAGAATTCACATGGTTGATAGTTATTTTTAAAAAATAAATTTAGAGTACCCAATTCATTTTTCCAATTAAGGGGCAATTTAGCGTGGCAAATTCAGCTATTTTGTACATCTTTGGGTTGTGGGGGCAAAACCCACGCAAAGACGGGGAGAATGTGTAAACTTCACACGGACAGTAACCCAGAGCCGGGATCGAACCTAGGACCTCGGCGCTGCAAAGCGGCAGTGCTAACCGCTGTGCCACCATGCTGCCCGGTTGAGTTATTTAACTACCACATGTAGAAGTATAAAGATGCACAATGCAAATATTTAAATTCAAATACACACACAAAAATGTATATTTATTATCTTATGAAGTGAATTATTACAGCTTAAACACACTCAAAAAAGAGACTGATGAATAAGATTAATCATACTCATTTTTAAAGGGGTGCAAGTTTGAAAAGAAATGTCTTAAGACATTTGTTTTAAATAGGATATGACAATAAATTTTTTGCTTTCAAGTTGCAGAGAAACCAAAGTTGGAGCAGGAGGTCAGAATTAGACATGCACTACGTTTCTGTAGATATACTGCAGAAATAAACAGCTTTCCTTCCAACATTTCACTGCTCACAGATAGGAAAGATTTTAACAAGTTACAGTAAAATCTTTTTAATAACTGTTTATTAATTTAGTTAAAAATTCAAATCAAAATAATGTCACATATTAAGTGCACACTTCAAAAAAATTACACTAGACACGAGGAAATGCTGAATTACAAAGACAAAACTGAAGGAAGACACATTCTTTTAAAAAAGGCATCTTTTTCTCCAGCCCGCAATGATTGTGCAAACTTTACAAAGCGAACAGTCCACACTATATCTGTTCAGGACAGTAAGTTCTAATTTTTCCAAAACTCAAATGCAACAGTATCTTTCTTAAATAATTTCTGGATTACATCCAGCAAGTTGTTTTTAATTATTCCCAATTAACCAAGTATAATTAACTAAAATTGTGAATATTAAAATCCCCCTTCTGAAATTTTGTATTCTAAAGTTGCATTACCACCACTTAAGTAATCACCATGTGGTGCTTATTCCACCCAATTTCTAAATGTCATAAAGATACAAGTAAAATACATACCGATGTTCTGATAGAACTCAGTTTTCTTAAGTTCTCCAACAATCTCTGGCTCTAAAAAACAAATGAAACAACCGTTAGAATTTTTTTCCTCCTCTAACTCTGCCCCCTACCCGTCATTTTATTCCTTTAAATCCAGTGTGACGAAACTCCCTCTGGTGCCTCATCCAAATGTCATTCTTTATGCAAAAAGATGGTCCTGAGTCCTGACAAACTATCGGATGATGTGATCCACATTAAATCCAATCCTAATGGCATCCAATATCCATGAAGACTCACATCTAGTAGACATCATACAACAGGCAAGATTCTCGGGTCTGCTAGCTGCGTTTTCCCCTGGATAAAAGCAAATTACTGCGGATGCTGGAATCTGAAACGAAAGGGAAAATGCTGGAAAAGCTCAGCAAGTCTGGCAGCATCTGTAGGGAGAGAAAAGAGCTAACGTTTCGAGTGCGATGACTCTTTGACAAAGCTAACAGACAGAGCGAGTGGGAAATATTTATACTGTGGAGTGAGAATGAAAGATGAGTCATGATGTGTTGGCTAGTGTAGACTTGACAGATGAACAGACACTTCCAACACTGATGAAGGTTCAACTGAATTTTATTAACTACTTCTAACTAACTAACACACGATGACTGTGGGTCTAAATGATGCTAACCTAAACTAGAGACCCGAGTCTTGTCCGAACCAGTTGATTCTCTCAGCACGTGTTGCAAGTCTGTGCTGGGCTGGATGAGTTCCTGTTACACTGAGAGGCAGCACCCAGAATGAGTGGGAACCGCGGTGCCCTCTGCCTTTATAGTGTGTATATTCTAACTGGTGATTGGCTGCGGTGTTTGTACATGTTGACTGGTCCCTGTGTGTGTCTGCACCATGATATACTGGTAACCACAGAAACCCAGGGAAACTGGGTGCTAGTGGCCACAGATACTAAGGGGAAAGAATGCTAATGGCAGTCCCCAGAGAGGACAAAAGATGTGAAAGGTCAAACAGCAGGGAAACTATCAGAGGATGAACTGTAGGTGTGGGGGGGGGGGGGGGGGGGGAGGGGAAGGGGAAGAAAAGAGGAGAAAGGTGCAGGAAAGGTGGATAAGATTGGGGGGGGGGAATTAAATGTATATTAAGAAAGAAATAAATGGTAAAATACAGTTCAAATGAAATGAAAACAAATGGGTCGAGGTGGGGCTGATCATCTGAAGTTGTTGAATTCAATGTTCAGGCCGGAAGGCTGTAGTGTGCCTAACCGGAAGATGAGATGTTGTTCCTCCAGTTTGCGTTTCGCTTCACTGGAACATTGCAGCAGGTCAAGAACAGACATGTGGGCATGGGAGCAGGGTCTTTTGTTAAAATGGCAAGCAACAGGAAGGTCAGGATCCTGAATGCGCACAGACCGAAGATGCTCAGCAAAGCGATCACCCAGTCTGCGTTTGGTCTCTCCGATATAGAGACGACCACATTGGGAGCAGCGAATGCAGTAGACCAAATTGGATACAAGCTGCGTTTTCCCTTTGTGGCCACGGGCGTGGGTGCTCTGCCGGCGGACTGGAGGGTCAGCCAAGGGAGAATTCCACTGATGTTTTTTTCCTTTGCTCCATATGGGAGCGTTGAGGTGCCATACAATGTACCCAAGAACAATAATGAAAATGATTACCACAGGTAAACAGTAAAATTGCTGTCACAAGATTGACAACAAGACAAACATTTTGCCCATCTCAGTTCATCCATCCAAGAACCACTTTATGTTTAGTATTACAGTAATAAAGTTGTTCTAACGCTTGGGTCACTTCACTGCTAAAATCATGTTTACCGAGAACCGTTGCGCTTGAGTTACAAACTTACAAAATTCGTTGACCCAAAGAAACAAGAACATGGAACACCCCATATATCAAAAGTTTCTCACTGTACAAAACAAACACTTTCAAATCCTGGTCAGATTTTTGGGAATGGCAACAAACTGAAAGTGTAACATGCTGCATTACATTGTGTGGGTACTTATCACTTCTAATACGAGGAGGGAAGTAGATGTTGCAGAGATGACTGAAACACTGGGGTGTGAACGTCCAGGATTATGCCACATTTATACACTGCACTTGTCAGACCAGGCCTGAGGACTCTGTGCAGTTTATGTCATCATCCTTTAAAGCAGGCATGCACAAAACAGAGAGTACAAAAACAGCAACTAGAACCATTCTACATATAACCGAGTGTGTATTGAGAGACAATTAGGTAAACTTCAACTAACGGGAAGATGAGAGTTTCAATGAAGTAAATTAAATATTAAATTGCATATTATCCCAATTGGGTTAATGGACACACCATTCTGACCACAAGTAGACTTCATTCCATCACAGGGTCTCACTGGTCTGTTTCTTTTTTTTAAATTACTTTTTCTGAGTTACAAAACCAGAGCTCAGAATGTGGACAGGGGTGAACCCCTGATCCAGCTCCTTGCCTGCTCCAAAACCAATTCAAATTGAATCCAATTCATGATCCCCACAAGAGAGACATACCAGATCCGGGCATTACACCTGATCCCACGCTCATCTTAGCCAAAAGGCCTAGAACCGCTTTGCTTAATCTTAGCCAAAAGGCCGAGAAGCGATCACTGGCTGTTTCATACTGTCTCCTTTTGCTCCCGATGTCTGCCATGCACACTTAACCTAAATACCCTTTATGTCCATTTACTTGCACCTTTCTGCTACTATTTCCTCCTTGTGCCCCAAGTTTAATTTTCATCCTCATGTGGCCCCTCCCATCCCTAACTTTGTAACCTTATCCAGCCGTACAACTCCTGCAAAGCCTGACCATTATTATTTTTGTATCCCCCTTCCCTTCACCCCCACCATGAACTTTATTTTCCCCTGTTTGTGAATAGGAGGTGGACGTCGCTGGCTGGGCCGGTATTTATTGCCCATCCTTCACTGTCATTTCAGGGGGGCAGTTAAGAGTAAACCACATTTCAGTGGGTCTGGAGTCACACGTAGACCAGACAGGAAAGGACGCCAGGTTTCCTTCCCAGACAGGGGCTGTTTAACACACTGGGCTAAATCGCTGGCTTTGAAAGCAGACCAAGCAGGCCAGCAGCACGGTTCGATTCCCGTAACAGCCTCCCCGAACAGGCGCCGGAATGTGGCAACTAGGGGCTTTTCACAGTAACTTCATTATGAAGCTTACTCGTGACAATAAGCGATTTTCATTTCATTTCAAGAGGACATTAATGAACCAGATGGGTCTTTATGACAATTCACAATAGTTTCACGGTCATCATTACATGATGTTGCCTGGAATGGAGAGTAGGTCTTACGAGGAAAGGTTGAGGGTGCTAGGCCTTTTCTCATTAGAACAGAGAAGGATGAGGGGCGACTTGATAGAGGTTTATAAGATGATCAGGGGAATAGATAGACAGTCAGAGACTTTTTCCCCGGGTGAAACAAACCATTACAAGGGGACATAAATTTAAGGTAAATGGTGGAAGATATAGGGGGGATATCAGAGATAGGTTCTTTACCCAGAGAGTAGTGGGGGCATGGAATGCACTGCCTGTGGAAGTAGTTGAGTCGGAAACATTAGGAACCTTCAAGCGGCTATTGGATAGGTACATGGATTACGGTAGAATGATGGGGTGTAGATTAATCTGTTCTTAATCTAAGACAAAAGTTCAGCACAACATCGTGGGCCGAAGGGCCTGTTCTGTGCTGTATTTTTCTATGTTCTATGACACTTCTGGATTTTTATCAAATTCAAATTTCACCAGCTGCTGTGGTGGGATTCGAACTCGGGTCCCCAAAGCATTATTCTGGGTCTCTGGATTGCTAGCCAAGCGACAATACCACTATGTCATCACCTCCCCAAAATCCAAAATAACTCCTTTGTGATAATGGTAGTGGCACACTCCCACACACCCTTGTTTTATCTATTTCTCGGCAGTCTCTACTTCTCCACATTTCTCAAGTCCACTGGCTCTGACTCAGCTTTTGGTCACCACTCCTAATATCTGTCTTTGGCTGTGGTCGGGGAACCTTTGAATTATTAACATCAACGGTATTAAATACAGTAAATACAAGCTGCTGTAAATATGGAGCGCCCAGAAAATTGCTCAACAAAAAACAAACTTTAACTAATAAAAAGAAAATGAAAAAACAGATTTTTGAGGGAAAAAAACCCCTCAAGGATCACGTCTGGAATATCTCTCAGGCAAGTTGATGAATTCAAGATGTTAGTGAATTTCGGGTTTCTAAGAATCAGTGATATTTCTTGCCTTGGACTTTTACGATCTTGCAGAAAACAACAGCAACAGCTGCCGTCAGAAAAGTGTCTGACATAAAAATTCACACCTAACTTTGGGACGAAGACATCTTTGACTCATTAATAATCACTTATTAATATAATTCCAATCTAGTTAGAGAATACTTATATATCTTTCCAAATAAACGTTTCTTTTGCGCTTCAAGGCATATTTGAATATTTTGAAATCAATTTTTTTTCGTACAAATGCTGCCACACCAAAACTTCAAAAAGAGCAGATGGATTGTTTGAAGGTTTCTCCCACAAATAACATCAACATGTACCTGACTGGCCGAATAGAAACATGAATCAGGTTAAGCAGCCTAAAGAGTCTCTGTATGCTGCTCAAAAGACAAAATGGTGTGGGTGGAATGTCTGCCTTAATGTATCTACATTACCAAATTTGGAGCATCATTATATCGGAGAGCAATATTCATGATTTCCTTAATGATTGCTAAATACCATGCTAAAACAATAAACAGACACTTACCAACTGAGAAGCATACTTGATCCTGTCAACTATCCCATCATGTCCCAAGTACTGCAGAGAGAGCCAGAGGGGCAACGCTCGAAGTTTCTCAACCGGCTGACTTGTGGTGAGGCCTGCAGCTAGAGACTAAAATAATCGTTGACTATACCAAAGATTCTAGAGCTCAATAAAACCTTTGAAGATAGACACACAAGAGTTTAAACATTCGTCGTTTAAATCTGATGTCTGGGGTGGTTTGGGGATCAGGAAGTAAGTTGGGTACAGATGGAGTCTGGGTCATGTAGAGGAATAGGTCTGGAGGTGCTGGTGACAGCATCCATGGCTTTTTCGCCGGCTAAATATTCTGTGAATCTGGCGGTTGTCTCCAAGTTAAAAATATGGCAGCAACTACGTCAGCATTTCAAGCTGAGGGCGATGTCAAAGTGGGCCACAATCTGTAGGAGTCGCTTATTTGAGCCGGCGAGAGTGGATGCTGCATTAAGGGGCGGACAGATAGGGGCGAGAGAGGGGGAGGGATTTGTTTTTGGGAGGGATGGTTTGCGAGTTGGGAGGAGTTGAAGGAGAAAGCAGAGCTTGGGGGATCAGATATTTTCAGGTGCAGGGCTTTGTCAGCCGAGCATTTCCAACATTCCCCCAGGCACTTCCGTCCACCTTGCTGGAAAGGATTCGCTCATGTGCGGGGTCGGAGGAGGAGGGCAGCACATCTGGGATTTATAGGCGGATTATGGGAGAAGAGCAGGTTTCGGTGGATGAGGTGAAGGCCAGGTGAGGGGAGGAGCTAGGGCCTATTTTGGAGGAGTTATTTATTATATGAAAATGAAATGAAATGAAAATCGCTTATTGTCACGAGTAGGCTTCAATGAAGTTACTGTGAAAAGCCCCTAGTCACCACATTCCGGCGCCTGTCCGGGGAGGCTGGTACGGGAATTATAGAGCTGGTATTATAGAGTAAATGCTACATCATTCTGCATGAGGCTGATTGATACAGCTAAAGGTTGTGTTCAGGATATACCTCATCAGGGCCAGGATGAGTTGGGTTTTTGAGCGGGTCAAGGATAAGTGTGAGCGGTGCTCGAAAGGCCCTGTTCACCATATGCACATGTTCTGGTCCTGTCCCAAACTGGTGGGCTATTGAAGGCCCTTTTTCCGCACCATATCAGTAATCCTCAATCTTGACTTAGAGCCCTGCCCATTAGTCGCTGTATTCGGAGTGTCGGACCAACCAGAGCGGAGGACGGGGGCGGATGCGCGAACATTTGCATGACTGCTGGCACGGCGATGAATACTGCTGAGCTGACGCCACTCAGTGCCGAAGCATGGCTGGGTGATTTAATGGAATTCCTGTACCTCGAGACGGTCAAGTTCCGATAACAGGGTCAATTGAAAGGTTCTAGTGTAGATGGCAGCCGTTCATTTGCAAAAGAGCTGGTCACTTAACTTGTGTGTGGGGGGGGGGGGGGGGGGGGGGCAAGGTCAGTGAGGGGAACAATTATTCTGGGCAGTATTATGGGTGTTGGGGTTCAGGTTACTTTCGTTGCTTGTTTTTTTCTGATATATGTATTGCTATTGTTGTAATGTGAATTGTTTCTCCTTTGAGTATGTTCAATAAAAATATGGTTTAAAAATAATTTTGAAGTCTATACAGTGAATTGAATATTTTTCTGGATTTTTTATCCAATATTTGGTGCAGTTATTTACATTAACACAGAAAATAGCAGTTTCCAATTATTGTAGACCATACAATCTTTTAAATTTATGAAGCTAAACTATACATTTATAAATTCTCATTGCATGTTTGTCTTGAAGCAATAAAGCTCTTACCAGTGAAGGATCCTCATGTCTATATAGTGTCACTGCAGGCACAGCTGGGAGGCCTAACCAAGGTCCTAAAGTCAAGGTCATGCTGTCACATTTAGTTGCAGCCTGTAAACACAAGAGTCAAACATCTGTACTATCCACACCTTAATATAGTCTTAAACAGTAGATTGACAGCCATATAAAGGTAAAGTCAAACATTGAGGATTTATTCCCAAATTAAGAATAGGATGTAATCTCCCATCTTTCTGAAGTAATTATCCATAGTGCACAAAGCTCCAGAGGCATCTCCCTCCATTTTGTATTTGTTGTTTACAATGCATTGTCTTAGAATGTCTCATCGTGCTGGCTCACTGAATATTAAATTTAATCTGCCAGAAATTCCACAGGCATCCAGGGATCAGATAAAGCATAATACAACACAATGAGTAAAATTATCAACTACTTCATTAAAACCTAAAATGTTACTAACCAGTACGGATGAGGAAACGTAACCAAGTGTCAACGTGGCCAAATTAACACTGTAATAGAAAAATTAATCTAATTTTAGTCACACACCAGAGGTCAGTCAAAAGAGGGCACTTCATGGAATCCGAAACCTTGCTGACTGCAGATTATTGCTTCCCCTGCCTAACCTGGAGATACTTCACACCTACAGTTTGGCCAAGATCAACACAGATTGGGGATCAACCTTCCTGGACTCAGTATCATTACATGTGGGCATTTGCCCACTGACCCCTAATCCTTTTGTGTAAATTCTGGCATAGGCAAAATCCTAACATGTCACCTCTGTACTTTTGCTCAATTTTGAGTGCATATATTTGGCAAGAAAAGGACTACAAGTACCAAACAATGAGTTACCCGTTGGAGAACAATGTTAAAATTAGTTACATGCAATTTATTCATTTTTAATGAGCACATCAATTTCTCAGCTGAATATACGTACAAATGTAAATCTTAAAATGCTTCCATCACCAAACTATTTCTTTGGGCCAATCGCACTAAACCTTCATGTAACTTGTTAACTTGGTGTGGGTGGCACAGTAGCACAGTGGTTAGCACTGTTACTTCACAGCGCCAGGGTCCCAGGTTCGATTCCCGGCTTGGGTCGCTGTCTGTGCGGAGTCTGCACGGTCTCCCCGTGTCTGCGTGGGTTTCCTCCGGGTGCTCCGGTTTCCTCCCACAAGTCCTGAAAGTCGTGCTTGCTAGGCAATTTGGACATTCTGAATTCTCCTTCTGTGTACCCGAACAGGCGCCAATGTGTGACGACTAGGGGATTTTCACAGTAACTTCATTGCAGTGTTAATGTAAGCCTACTTGTGACACTAATAAAGTTAAGTTTTATTACACGAATGCAACATAATAATGTGGCATGTTCATAGGCCAAGAACATTTTGAAGTAAATTTAGATTTAGCATTGAACTTGGTTAAAGTGCTTATTCTTACCCTTCTACATGTAACCACATCTTGTACTGATTGCAGAGTTCATTTAACCGTGCAAGTTTATCTGTATGTCCTGCGCCTGGTGTGCCTAAAATAAAGTAAACAAAAAACTCCATGTGTAGGAGACCCATTTAAACTAACATACGTCAAATATCACCTCCAGCCACCCCATTGGCAGTGTCTATAGCACTTATGTCAATGCAGGTGGTGGCTTTAACATCAATACAAAGCCTTTCTGTTTAAGCATGCTAACGTGCTGGTGAGAACTACATTTAAATAAAGGTACTTTAGTTTAGAGTTAGCAACTCGTTTGTCAGAAATGCAGTTTGCTGACACGATTCCTGGTGAGGATAAATACGTCTATAGTACTCATGTGGTATAGGTGACTGCATGCCAGCAGATTAACAACTTGAAAACCATCCCAAGGCAAATGATTAGTGAGCCAAAGAAGCAAATACTAGGAGGGGGTTACCAAAAGGTCAGTCAAAAAGATGGACTATGAGTTGGGCCTTGAAGAAGGGGAAAGATGAGAAGTTTTGTCGGGGCTTTGGGAGTCCATTCTAATGCACAGGGCCAAAAAGGCCAGAGACACGGCTAGCAATTGTAGGGTGAAGGGAAAGCAGGTGGACAAGACATCCAGGTCAGAGAAATTAAAGGTTTAAGGGGTTGTAGTGTTGAAGGAGTTGGAAACAAGAGGGAGGGCCCACGGTTAAAAAGGGAATTTAGCATGACAAAAATTTTAAACAAGAGGCTTTAAAGGGACTAGGAGGCCCTGTGGATAAGCAAGGATAGAAGTGATGGATGAGCAAGATAGAACACGGGAAGCAGAGTATTGGCTGAGCGGACATTTACAGAGCATGAAGGATGGGTTTCAGTAGCAAATGGTGTGAGGTAGCGGCAGAAGCAGGTGAAGCTACATGAAGATGTTGCTTTTGCAATATTTAACAGGGAGGATATTGTAGTCCATCCTAGGCAAGATGTTGTACAAGCAATTTGACAGAGAAGCAGTGGAGAAACATGAAAGGTAGTACAGAGGTAGAACAGGGTGCCAGTGCACTTGTGGAAGATGACTCCATGTCAGTGGATCACATCATGGAGCCATTGAGCTTGGAGAGAGCATAGAGGGGGATAGGAGAAAACACAGAGAAAAAAGATGCAGGACCAGGGTTAAGCTGGGCGAAGGGAGGACCAGTTTTGGTGATGCTTGGGATAGGAGCAGGGGCAACCAACTGAATCTTAGTGAGAAAGAAATCCAGGAACTCCCTGCATTTGAGCAGAGAGAATAAGATAAGGATTGTGGGATTAGCTGACACTAGGACTGTGATCTGATTTTGTTTAGAATGCCAAATCTGATTAGTCTCTCTTCACTAATGAAAATTCATATGGATAAATGAAAATGTGGCAATTGGAAGTATGGGTAACTGAAGTGCCAATGCATATAAAATCATTATTTCTCTCTGCTTTATTACATACCTGCATTTGCTACAAGTAACAGAGGAAGTTTTCCACAATCAATATCATCTTTAATAAGCCTTTCCAGTAGCGCTACATCCTGTCAAAGCAATAAATGACAAACCATTACAGTGAGGAAAATTGGAGCTTACATGCCTTAATGCTAGTGAAAGGGCGTGTTAAAGAGCTTTGATATTAGTAACTGATCTGCAGGCAGCAGGAGTTCTACAAGTATTTAATGAAGGACAGGATAGAAAATACAACCCAGCCTAACGGGTTTTTGTTACAAGGGCTAATGGTGTGAATTCCCATTTCTCCTCTACCTGCCAATATTATAAATCAAGAACTTACCATTTGATGCTGAGATCCAAACATGGTGTTGCAAGGCACGCTGCACATACAGGAAATCGGAAGACCAAGCTACAATCAGGGAAAATTTACACAATTTATTTTCAGTATAACATATGTCCATATTTTCCGGAAATGAATACATTTTTCTTTTCAAAATAAAAATACATTTGGTGTTGCAAATAAATTACAATTTACTGAAATAGTCTCCAGTGGTCTTCACTTCTACCTACTGTGAAGAGTGCATGCAAAGTGGAAACTATACTGGCATGGCCGTAATACTTAACTGCAGTAAAAGAGATTTAATGGTATTGCAACAACCTGAAGTAAACAAAGTTAAACATGGGGGAGGGGGGGGGGGGGGGGGGGCGCGAGAAGAGAAGAAGGGATTTCTCAGCGTCTTCCATGGGCTGTTCCTTTTCTTATCTTTTTAAAAGCGGGCCCCAATCTTTTAAAAGTCTAAGTTTCTGGTGGGACGGGCTCTTGATGTTGTCTCTTCACGTTTCCCCCCTCAAACGGTCAGAAGATCGGCATGAAAAGCCGTCGGCACAGCAGGCAGACGACACTCCATTTTTCCCACCCGAGGTGACAATTTGAAAATAAATCAGAAAACTCCGCCCAATTGTTTCCTGTAATTTTTGCAAATATCTATACTTTCAAACTTGTACTGAATAGAGATGAGGTGTTAAATATCACGCATGCGAATCTGGTAGAAAGCTTGGCCCACTGAGGGGGGGGTCACCTTTGGTAGGATCCGAAGATCCCTCTGGCGAGAAGGGCTGGAAAATCCCACCCAAGGTATTTGGTGTCACTATTTCCTGAGACTTCTAAGCATAATGCTTCACTACAATTTTGAAGGTTAATGTCAGCAGTGTTGATGCACCCCTATTGTTCCCCATTTCTAATATTTCACTTGTGCAGTCAATTCAATCGAGCAGAATGTTCGGAAACCTTCAGAAACAGAACTGAAGAATAACATAGAACTGAAAATATATATTATTCCAAATAATGGGCGGTAAAGAATGAATTAATAAATATATTGGACGGCTCCCTCATATCTGTAGTTATGTGCCCATTCACATCTGACCCTTTTGTCATATATTGGCCCAAAACCTATAGTTTGCAATTAATCCTATTTCAGATGTAATTTTGAATATAAAATATTAGCAAACGCAATGCATTTACCTGGTTACAGATATACTGGCCCAGGCCTGTTCTACAGGCAGAACTAATATAGAGGACAGGAGATTTGTTATGCAGGACGTTAAAACCTTCTGTTGCATAGTCATCATAGCTTGAATGAATGATGAGTTTGCAGACTTTCAGCAGACCTTCTCGATCATCTTCGTGATAATAGGCAGAACCATTTTCATACCTGAAGAACAAAGCTCAGTGCTCAACTCATGATCCTGCACTTTAATCCCTGGCGTGCATGCATGTGCTCAATAATAAATATATTTAGAGTACAACTATGCCTTCTCATCACAGGAATGCACAGAAATGTACCCTCCTTGTGAAGTCAGATGGGAAATCTGGAGATCAGAATGACAGTCGGAACTGAAGATATTCGCTTGGGTGAGGAAGCTCAAAGGATTCCTGACCCATGGTGTCTATCTCATCGAATGGTAAATCTTACAGCTTCGAAGGCTGTGCCTGTGCTCTAGTTCTTGTTCTCCAGTTTAATGCCACAACCCAGCTTTTCTCCACTAACCCCACAAATCAGCCTTCTTCAGCAAAATGTCCAATTGTCTTCTGAAAATTCCAACGGAATCTGCTTCACCGTTCATATAATGTTCCAGATTGATTGATTTATTGTCACATGTACTGAAGTATAGTGAAAAATATTTTTCTGCAGCCAAGGGAACGTACACCGTTTGTACATAGACAAATTAATTAAAAAATAATTGAGAGTACACTGACAAATGGTACATCAACAAATAGTGATTGGAGAGCAGCAGAGGTATATGAATGTGCTTCTCATTTCTCCTTTAGTTCTTTTGCCAATTATTTTACATCTATGCTCTGTACTTGCAAACTGACATACCAAATTGCAGTCTATGCACCACCCCTCCCCTATTGCCTCACTGTTCCCTATCTCTATTCTCCTCTCGCACCCGAACCCTCCAAGGAATCGGTGCTGCTCTAATTCTGGCCTCTGGTGTATTCCCAACTTGAATTGTACCAACATTGGTGGTCGTGCTTTCTGCTGCCTCTGCTCTATAAATACAAGTTGTTTTGGGATTAAGTCTCTCCTCAACCTTGTCTGGTCTAAGGAGAACAATCTCGGCTTCTCCAATCTCTCCACGCAACTCAAGTCTTTGGCACCATCCAGGTAAATCTCCTCCGTACTCTCTCCAAGATTACAAGCTCCTTCCTGAAGTATGGTATTTAGAATTGAACATAATACTCTAGCTGAGGCCTGATCAGTCACTGGCAAAGGTTTGGCAAGATTTCCTTGCATTTGTATTCTGTGCACCAAAGCAAGTCTCCCATGTGCTTTCTTAGCCACTATCAACTTGTCCTGTCATCTTCAAAGGTTTTTGCGACATCTCAAAATAGTAGCATTTAAGATTATACTGCCTTTTAATATTGTTTCTCCCAAAATAGATATTGCAACTTATCTGCCTTAAACTGCAACTGTCTTCTGTTTGCCTCTTTCACCAAGCAACACCTGTCCTGTAAGAGACCTTCCTGTTTACTCGCTTTGTTCCCATTGTTTTTATGTTATTTTATTATTTTGGTCCGTGGACCAAGATTCGGAATGTGTCTTTAAGCAGAAAACTCAAGGCTGAAGCAGCCTGCCGACCAGGATACGTTTCCCAGGTTTGTTTATACTCTTCAGCACCGAGTGGATCTTGGGAACCAGGTTTGGAAGGAGTCAGATCGATTGGTTGGTTGGCAACTGGTGGGTTGGCCAGGGACAATGTTCTGCCTGACAACGGTCAGTGATTGGTTCCTGCGTAATCATAGATGCTCTGAGAGAACAGGCCAGAAGCGTTTAGACCTTGGAAGTGAAAATAACAGTCTCTCTCTCTCTCTCTCACGCCCCTGCTTGCTGAAGTGAAAGGACTGCTTTATTGTTCTGACAGCAGTCAGTGACTGGCACAGCGTCTGCTGAGATCCTGAAATGATGCTGAGACTGCAGAGAAGGTAGACAACCTTGCCAGAGAAAACCACCAGAAGGAAGAAGTATCAAAATGGAAGTTGAACTTCAGAAAGACACTACCTAGATATCATCCCAGATATATATTCTTTATTTTGGCGAGGCAGTAACATAATGGTATTGTCGCTGGACTAGCAATCCAGAGACCCAGAGTCATGCCCTGGGGATCCGGGTTCGAATCCTGCGATGATAGATGGTGTCATTTAAATTCAATAAAAAAATCTGAAATTAAAAGTCTAAAAGGTGACCATGAAACTATTGCCGATTATTGTAAAAACCCACCTGGTTCACTACTGTCCTTTAGGGAAGGAAATCTGCCGTCCTTAACTAGTCTGTCTGCATGTGACTCCAGACCCACAATAATGTGGTTGACTCTTAAGTGCCCTCTGGGGTGGGCAATAAGTGCTGGCCCAGCCAGCGACACCCACTTCCCATGAGCAAATTTTAAAAATGTATTAATATTTTCTTTCCCACTTGTTTGTGTGTATATATATATATATATATATATATAGATATACACACAATTGAGAGAGAGAGAGAAAAAGGGTGATGATTGGGAAAGGTACTAGATAGTTAGTTACATCTTCTGTCTGTTTAATTATAATACTGTCCATAATAAATGCCTGTGTTATGACTCCGGGTCAAGTGGGGCTGGAATTGACCGTGCCAACAGCCCATGATGCCTTGACACTCCTTGTTTCTACTATTTTCCTCACCATTGCATTACCAAATTTTGTACTATCCTCAAACTTTGAAACTGTGCTCCGAAAAACCAAATCCGGGTAATGTATAGAAAACAAAAAATAAAAGCTCCTAATACCAGCCGCTGGGGATCCCAGTGCATAGTTCTCTCCAATCATAAAAATGTTCATGCACCACTGTCGCCAATCCTTAACCAATTATACACACCAGTTATCAGCATTCCTTTGTTTCCATGTGCTTTTAATTTCTCAATTAGTCAGGAATGTGGTACTCCATCAAATGCTTCCCAGCACTTCAAAGACCTCAGTCAGATTAGCAGGCCAGGATTTGCCTTCAACAAATGCAAGCTGACGGACCCGGTTTCTCTAACTGAGAATTAGTTTCGCTCTTGACCAAAGTCTCTGGCAGTTACATTCGATTGACTGGTCTGCAGATTTATCCCTCTCCCTATTAATAGCGGGGCAACATTGGAAATCCCCCAGCTCTCCAATATCCAAGGAGGACTAAAAGATTATCAGAGCTCCTGCCATCACTAATCAAACTTCTCTCAGCAACTCAGGACACATCCCATCAGAACCGGATAATTTGCTAATCGAATGTTAATTTTACTCCTCCAATATTTCTACTCCCCCTTCCTTTACTGCACATTAACCTCATTCTCTTGTGAAGGCACATTCAGTAGAACAGTCACGTCCTCTACCTCCACAAGACATGTTCTCTTTATCCTTTATAAGCTGTGCCATTCCTTTTATATTATGCACGATGATAAAAGATTTTTGGATTCCCTTTTAATTATCCTCGGATTTTATGTCTCTGATCTCCCTCTCTCTTTACTCTTCTTAGTTCCTTTTTTAAATTCCCACACAGCTAGCATAATTAAAAGGACAGTGGGAGAATGCTGGAATGCAACATGCTGCACCATATGGTGTATTGTGCGGAATTGTGCCACAGTGGTTAGCACAGTGGCCTCTCGGTGCCAAGGACCCGGTGCAATTCCGGCCTTGTGTGACTGACTGTGCACAATTTGCATGTTTTCCCAATGTCTGCGTGGGTTCTCCCCAGGTGCTTCTGTTTCCTCCCACAGTCGAAAGATGTGCAGGCTTGGTGGATACAGCAGTGGAGAGGGCCTAGGTAGCGTGCTCTTTCGGAGGGTCGATGAAGACGCAATGGGCCGAATGGCCTCCTTCTGTGCTGTAGGGATTCTATGGATTCATATTACTGTTCAGTTTTCTTAAATGGAATAATATGTAGTCACACGTGCTTTGCACTGACAAAAACTATTACCTGAAAAGTCTGCACAACCAGAGTGTAGAATCCGACAAAATCCTAGTGGTCAGCTTTCGCAGTCTTTCTTTGTCCAGTACAGAGATATACGCTGCCAAACTGTGACCCAATAAGGACATATGGCCCTGCTCTCCAACGTTCTGTAATCTGCTAATCAGAAAGATTATTAAAATCTAGCATTAGTTTTCATGAGAAAATTCCCTCATGTTAAAACGCAATTGGACACAAAATGCATTAGTAAGGAAAGAACAAGTTTATCAAAATACAACTGTTAACATTATTTTACATAGGTTCTAATCTTGTACAGCATTAAAATTAGTGCCTTGCTGCAACATATCTCTCTCAACATATTTTACTCTTGTTTTCCTTTCCCAGATTTCTCCACTGTAGATGTATTAGAACCAATGGCTGACTTACCAATACCAAATGCTTGGAGTCCATGTGATGTTCACAGACAGCAATCTCCAAATCCCATTGATTCGCAACTTGAAGGTAACTATCCTCGATAATCTCAGATCTTTAATCAATTGTTTCTGGAAAAGTCTTTCGTCTGACTTAGAATGTCAAGTGTGCAATGTAAAACTGAACTGCAAATTAACAGGTACTAGAAGATTGGTTCCAATTGACCCTATTCATATCAGATTCAGGAACATTATGTATTGGTTACAAACCACCTAGGTACTTCATATTTGAGAACTGCTACAAAGAGTCATTTTTGGCAAAGCTTCATATTACTACGCAGAAATTCAGATGAAAATCCAGATATTAAGTAAATACAAATTGCTCAGTATTATTGACAAGTACAGTTAGCTGATTTGATTTGCTGATAGGGTTATGATCAAGTAAAGTTGAAGGAGACTTGTATGGTGCATAAAAAACTGTTGGGCTAATTGGCTTGTTTCCGAGCTGTGTGTACCACGCAAATATGAACAATCTTTCTTGCTATATTTAAGAATTATCTTGTGATGTCTTCAACTTTTTGGCAAACCTCCATAATTTGTTGATGCCATCACAGAAAATGGCATTGAAACATCGGGCAGAATTCACCGCTCCCCATGTGTCCTGGGAGAATCGCGGGAGGCCCCCCCGACATTTTTCACACCCCCTGGCGCCCCCCGCGATTCTACCCCCCCCCCCACTCGAAAAAAATCGCTGCTCGCCGTTTTTCACGGCAAACGGCGATTCTCCGAGCCAGATGGGCCGAGCGGCCGGCCCTTCACACCCGTTTCAACACGGCAGCAACCACACCTGGTCGCTGCATTCGTTAAACGGGCGCCAGATGCCCGTTTGGGGCATCTAGGGGCCCGATTGGGACGGGAGCACCACGACTGTGCTCGGGAGGGGACAGGCCCGCGATCGGTGCCCACCGATCGTCGGGCCAGCGTCCAAAACGGACACACTCTTTCCCCTCCGCAGCCCGGCAAGATAAAGCTGACACGTCTAGCCGGGCGGCTGAGGAGAAAGACGGCCACCGCGCATGCGCGGGTTCGTGCCGTCTGCGCGATGAAGTCATCCGCGCATGCGAGGGTTGGAACCGGCAACCCGCGCACGTGCAGATGACTTCACAAATGCGCCGGACGCGCGACATGATCGCTGCCGAGAGAGACGGAGGCCCGCTCCTAGCCCCCCCCCGAGTGGGGGTGAATTAGGTGCGGGGAGCGGGCTCCGAGGCCATCGTGAACCTCGGCGGAGTTCACAACAACCTTCACGCATTCGGCCTCCTGCGGAGAATTCCGCCCATCATCTCCAGGTCGAAGGGCCTTTGGCTAAGATCAAGTGTCAGATCAGGTGCAATGCCCTTTTGTCAGTTTGGATCCCGTATGGCCCTCTGGTGGGGAGCATGAATTAGATTCAATTAGAATTTGAATTAGTTTTTGGAGCAAGCAAGGAGATGGATTATTGTCATGCCCCGTCCACTCTACACATTAGCTTTGTAACTTTAAGGGAATAAAATGTAAAAAGAAACTGCATGGAACATCACAAACCAAAAGAGAAAATGCTGGAAAATCTCAGCAGGTCTGACAGCATCTGTAAGGAGAGAAAAGAGTAACGTTTCGAGTTCAGATGACCCTTTGTCACAGCTGCATCCCAACATTTCTTCATTGGAGCAGTTCATCATTTTGTTCTTAATTTTTGGTGGTCTGGCTATTGGCTTAGAACATAGAGTGCAGAACATAGAGTGGGGCTAGTTTAGCACAGGGCTAAATCGCTGGCTTTGAAAGCAGACCAAGGCAGGCCAGCAGCACGGTTTAATTCCTGTACCAGCCTCACTGAACAAGCGCTGGAATGTGGCGACTGGGGGCTTTTCAAAGTAACTTGATTTGAAGCCTACTTGTGACAATAAGCGATTTTCATTTTCAGAAGGAGGCCATTCAGCCCATCAAGTCTGCACCGACCCACTCAAACCCTCACTTCCACCCTATCCCCGTAATCCAATAACCCCTCCTAACCTTTTTGGACACTAAGGGCAATTTAGAAGGCCAATCCACCTAACCTGCATATCTTTGGACTGTGGGAGGAGCACCCAGAGGAAATCCACACACACACGGGGAGAACGTGCAGACTCCGCACAGACAGTGACCCAGCGGGGAATCGAACCTGGGACCCTGGCGCTGTGAAGCCACAGTGCTATCGTGCTTGCGAGGGCATGCGTCCTCTTTTGTGTACTGGCTGATTTTTCCCAAGAGAATGCATCTCATACATCTAAGAGTGTGGGGCAGGACATCTGCTCCCCAGCATATTTTGTTGTCAACTACAAGAGGCTTGTGAAGAAACGACCTACTGAGGCGACTAAACTAATCAATAATTCTTCAGCCCCACCAAGTAGGAGGGAGGAATACTCTGTTTCTAATTATAGCGCCTCAAAACAACATGGGAGAAAATAGGGACAGAGTGGGCATCAATCTGCATCACACCACACTGCTGTCCATTTTCTGACCAAAAAACTAACACATTGTGGTTCAGAGGTTGACTTCTTAATTTTCAAAACAGTGTTCTACTACAACATAATTTTACAAATTCATTTTACTGTAAAAACTTTACTTGTCAAATTAAAATGCTTCTCCTAAATTTATTATATCAAAGTAATTTAAAACTATCTTCGTAATCCAATAAAATGAGGTAATTGGATTATAAAGCTAATTTTTTGGCAGCTAAATTTATGACCAATTTCTAAAACCAAAGACGCCAACTAATTTAATTGATTGTCAACATTCGGGTATTAATGTTCTGACCTAGGGGGCAACCAGTATTACTTAATTGAATTAAGTGCCTTACAAGAATGTAAAATATCATTAATTTGTCTTATTACCAACGAAAGCCGTGGGGACGCTACAGTTCAAGATGTTTGTTATGGGGTTTATATTTCTTGCTTGGTTTATTCCAGATTGAACCAATACTGCACATGAATGGCAGTGTTGTTTCCTGAATATGAATTGCACTGATAATTTGTAATATCTGAAAACATCATTAGTGCTTCTCAGTTTGTATTAAACCAATAAACTTAATGTACACTAATTAATTTTCCCAAGAAATGTTATTCTACATACCATTTATTGACGTTGTATAAAGTAAGAAAAAACATCCGTAAAGCATCTTATCTTTCAAAAATGTTCCATAGCATTTTGCATATACTGGATTACTTAGAAATGTAATGGTTGTGTTGGTAAGTAAATAATTACATAGTAATGGGACACAAACAGTTTAGATAAATGACCAATTAATCTATCTGGTAATGTTGGTCTCGGACATGGTCAAGAATATGGAAATAAATTCCTGACCAGTGCCATTGGACCTTGAATGTCCACATGATCTGTCACAAGGTAGGTCAGCACCTCCGATAATTCTGGACTCCAGCACTCTCTCACTACTGCACTAAATGGAGTGTCCAAATCCAGAGTGGTGCTTGAACGCACAAGATCGGACTCCGCGGCGAGAGTGATATGAGGTGACGCAAGATGGCTGTACTGTGTCCATTTGGATTGTGAATTCTAGTCGGTGTGCAATTAAAGATATTGGGCGAGATTCTCCGCAAATGCGGAGAATCGTAAAGGCTGCCGTGGGACAGGCCGTGACCCACGGCAGCCTTCACGGCCACTTCCGGGGCCGATTCTCCCTGGCGGGCGGGGCTAGGAGCGCGGCCCCATGCGTCAAGGCCGCACGTCAAGTGTCACGGCGGCTGATGCGGCCGATGACATCACACGCGCATGCGCAGGTTGGACAACGCCAACCCGCGCATGCACAGTTGCCACCTTTCTCCTCTGCCGCCCGGCAAGACGTGGCGGCTTGATCTTGCCGGGCGGCGGAGGGGAAAGAGTGCGTCTGTTTTGGACGCTGGCCCGACGATCGGTGGGCACCGATCGCGGGCCTGTCCCCTCCCGAGCACAGTCGTGGTGCTCCCGTGCCAATCGGGCCTCTAGATGCCCCAAACGGGCATCTGGCGCCCGTTTCACAACAGCAGCGAGCAGGTGTGTTTGCTGCCGTGTTGAAACCGGCGTGAAGGGCCGGCCGCTTGGCCCATCGGCCTTGGAGAATCGCCGCTCGCCATAAAAAACGGCGGGCGGCGATTCGTGGCGTGGGTCAGGCGTGGGGGGAAAGAGAGAATAGCGGGAGGGAGTGAAAAATGTCGGGAGACCCTCCCGCTATTCTCCCACCCGGCGTGAGGGGCGGAGAATCACGCCCATTGTCTTTTCAAATGTTATGTCCGGAGTTGCTCATTGTATAAAGCTAAGTGCTCATAGTTATGTGTTTGCTATTGATGCCCAAAATGGTAGGAGCAACTAATGCTGATGAATTTGTAGGATGAAAGATGATCAAGGCTAGTGGGGAGAAAGCCTAATTACTCTTCATCAAAAAGCCAAGGAAAAAAGGAATCAGTGCGTCCAGGAGCAAAAACTAGGAGCAACAACCAAGATGGTCCCCTGGGCTGTACTCATCGCTCCAAATACGTCCCTTCGTCTCCTGGAAGGTATGAATCATGTGGTACATTATGCTATGAAGTATATGAAGAGTACCACATTACAAGAACAACTTGCATTTATATGGCATCTTGATAGAAAATCAGCACAAATATATTAGGAGGCTTAACAAAAATCTATGCTGAAGAGGTAGGTTTTAAGCAAGTCAAAGGGGAATGCAGAGAATTTCAGGACTGAGGGCCTCGATGGCACAACCGCCAACTGTGAACCATAGGAAGTGAGAGCTGCACAAGAGATAGCAACTGGTGTAGCACAGTGTCTCAATAGGTTTCTGGCTGGAAGAGATTGCACTGTTGGGGGTAGAAGAGGTTTAAACACAAGGATGAACATTTTTAAATTGGAGATATCAATACAAGTCAGCAAGCACAGGGGGGTGAAGGGTGAGCAGGGTTTCATACAGGTTAAGATACAGAGAGCAACATTTTGAACAAGCGGAAATTCATGGAGGATGTTATGGCCAACCAGGAGGTTGGAAAAGTTGAATTTGAAGATGACAAAGGAGTAGGAGAGGGTTTCAGCAACAGACAAGGCAAGGGTGGAGATGTACAATGTTATGGAGGTGAAAGTATGCTGTTAAAAAATATAGAATCAAAGTTCAACTCTGAGTCAATCAGGAGGATCATGTGAAGTCTGCTTCAATCTACATAAATGGTTTTGTTCCCAGAAATGTCATTTTATATGCAAGAGTCATCCAACATTTAATAACAAAATTAAAATTAGCTGATGGTAGTCACGACAACCTGCTTGGGGCCCCTGCATTGTGAGTTCAAGCCAGGTGCAAACCTACTTGTGACACTAATAACAATTATTTAAATCATGGTGCAAAATTGGTGTGGTAAACACAAAGAACATATATATTTGACTCAGAAAACACATTTTCCTTCAGCTTAAATGCATTCAAGACTCAAATTGCTTCTTGAACTAGTCTGAAACATCATTCAGTGTTCAGTGAGTGCCAGCAATTTCCCATTAATATTAAAGAAATGGTTTGTTACTGCTGAAGAGTTAGCATTTTCATGTAAATTTGCAGCACTTTTCCATCAAACAGATTTACATAAAGTTCTCATCAGATTTGTTATAGAATGCTACACTACACCAAATAACATGCCCTAAAATGGGAGAAATGGTGGGGTAGTGGTCATGTCAATGGACTAGCAATCCAAAGTTAAATGCTCTGGGAAAATGAGTTCAAATCCTACCCTAAGACCATAAGACAAAGGAGCAGAACTAGGCCACTCGGCCCATCGAGTCTGCTCCGCCATTCAATCGTGGCTAATATTTTCTCATCTCCATTCTCCTGCCTTCTCCCCATAACCCCTGATCCCCTTTATTAATCAAGAACCTATCTATCTCTGTCTTAAAGACATTCAGCGATTTGGCCTCCACAGCCTACTGCGGCAAAGAGTTCCACAGATTCACCACCCTCTGGCAGCTGGTGGAATTCAAATTCAATGAACATTAATGAAACTGGAACTGAAAACTGGTCTCAGTAATAGTGACCATGAAGCTATTTGGTTCACTATGAAAATCTGCATCTTTACCTGGTCTGGCTCATATGCAACTCCACACCTACAGTAATGTGGTTGACTCTTAACTGCCCTCGAGTAAGCACTCGGGGAAGGGAAACAAATGCTGGTCTTGCCAGCGATGCCCACATCCCAACAAAGAATATTGAAAAAAGTATTTTTTCTTTCTTTCTGCTGGCACTCCCTTATAAAACACAACTGGCTCATCATTCTTAATACTTCACTGAACTAACAACAAAGTTCAAACTCGAGTGCAAAACACATTTTAACTGCACTGCTGACGTACTTTCAAAAACAAAATAAAAATATTACTTTAAGTTTACCCCTCTAAAGACACCTGTAAAAATTCACTC
Organism: Scyliorhinus canicula; assembly: GCF_902713615.1. NCBI lineage: Eukaryota > Metazoa > Chordata > Chondrichthyes > Carcharhiniformes > Scyliorhinidae > Scyliorhinus > Scyliorhinus canicula. Next base: position 4,876,138 of record NC_052160.1, on the reverse strand, counting down.
ATTACCGATGGGGCTGTAATTCCTCCTCATCTTCTCCATGCATCAGGTTCTGTACAAGCTGAAGAATCGCTGTCATGTTCTGTCCACTGGAGAAAAAAAGTGTTGCGTTTAACCACAAAATAAAATTACATTCAATTAAAATCCGTTTATCAACAAAAAATATTTGGGCCCCCATTGGAAACACTAATTTTGGGGTGCTGAGATTTGATTCTGTGGTTTCCAGCTACCCTGCAATGAATAATGCAACATTATTCGGCAAGGCACATTTATAAAAGTTTTTAAAATATAACACAAACATTTTGCTGTGGTGTTTTTCAGTGAATCCACAAGACAGGTTTCCTGCATAGCCAACGATATTGTTTAAAACTCATCTATATTTTACTGTTTGAAAAATAATGAGCCAGGGCCATTAGATGGCAATAATGAAACATGTTCTCACCAAACTAACCACATTAGGGTCTCCAGTTGCTCCATCTGGACCTGTAAAGACTTAATTACCTGCAAAGACTCGCATTCAAAGCATTGTCTTGCATCTTTGACTTTGTCTACATATATGTTTCTGGAACCCACCCCTTCATTCACCTGAGGAAGTAGCAGTGCTCCAAAAGCTAGTATTTCAAAACCTGTTGGACTTTAACCTGGTGTTGTCAGACTTCTTACTTTAAAAAGCAAATTTAACAATGGCAGCTATTCAAGTAAATGCAATTCAATAAAAATGATTCTTTACAGGATGATTGGGATTCTTAGAGACCATATCAAAAGATTTCACAATAAAATTAACAATCCAGAATTTGGCAGGCTAATTATGTATCCAATAACATTACTACAGTAAATAACACTGGAAATGAAATAGGAAGACATTGCAAAAAATACCTGCACAAATAATAACCAAGATCTTTGCAAGTTTGATTTTCAGCATTACTCACCTGCCTTGTAAGGGGCCGGGAATATCTTTTCTGGCATATTTCTTCTTCTCTCTCTCTTCATCTGCTTCCCTGAATGATTAATAAAAGTGAAGATATCACTAATTTGAGACAAGCCCTGTGAGAAACAGCAATGGCTCTACTGATCATAGAGAGACAAAATGTTATTTGAATAAGAATACATTTAAGTAACTAATTTTACTGAAAACAGTTTTAAAAGGCACCACTAACTAAATACTTTTAATTACAATAAACTGTGACTTACTGTATTATATATTTCATTTTAGCCCTGTTAATGGAGTCATAACCACTGTAAAATAATTCCCAAACGTTTGAAGGTTGCTTTAAAATGTTGTTACTAAGATTAAAACATTTACAAATTCCATAATGGTCAAAATAAAAATTCAATGCAATTTTCTTTCCATAACTAATCAGTTCCCAATTAGCACAGCACTCAATGTATTTAGATTGATGAAAGAATAAAACACACAATGAAGAATGTATATACCATATCCAAATAACTTTTAATCAGATGAAATTCTAGAAGACATCATGTTACCGAGATGATTGCTGAAAAACCGATGATGGAACACGAGGATGATCAATGTGTTGATATTGTAAGGAACAGCCAAGTTTATCATGAGGGAAGATATTTACAAAAATATGGGATTGATGTAGTTGCGCAACTTTTGAGATATAGAATGGTCATGTTCCCAAATCATTGACAGATAATTTTAATGTTAATATTTTTCTCTTTCTTTCCTGAATGCAAGAAAATTCACATTATCTTTCTATGCTACTCGAAAAAAGTTTTCACGAAGTTATTATTGTGATAGAGATTGCGAACTCACCGCTGAGAGTCTTCCAACATCTTCATGGCCTCATTGAGGTTCTTCCCCATTTCAGCTAAAGTGGGGTCAACCATCTGTCAAAAAAACGTAAAAGAAGTAAAGCATTTATACAACATCTTTCATATAGAGCATCCCAAACCACTTCACAGCCAATAAAGTATTTCTAATTTGTTGTTACTTTTGGTAAAAGAATCATGGCAATTAACCTGTTCGGCGCAAGTATCCACAATCAACAACATGATACTAATCAGATCATCTATTTTTGTGATGTTGTTTGAGGGATGACAATTGTCCAGGACACTGGAAATATCTCCCGGTCTTATTATCCTTCACATCCACCAGAGGGGGCCTCGGTTTAATGCCTCAGCCGAAAAAGTGCAGAAGCTTCTTATTACTGCACCGGTGTAACAGCCCAGATTATTGCGCTCAAGTCTGAAAGTGACACTCAAACCCCACAACTTTTTTAAAAATTTAGAATACCCAAACCATTTTTTCCAATTAAGGGGCAATTTAGTGTGGCCAATCCACCTAGCCTGCACATCTTTGGGTTGTGGGGGCGAAACCCAAGCAAACATGGGGAGAATGTGCAAACTCCACAAAGACAGTGCCCAGAGCCGGTATCGAAATTGGGACATCAGTGCCGTGAGGCAGCAGTGCTAACCACTGCACCACCGTGCTGCCTAACCCACAACTTTCTGACTCAGACGCAAGAATATTACCACCTGAGCCACTGTTGGAACTCAAGACAAATTTACTGAGATATAATAACTCCAAGACACATACAGCAACACACGAAATAGGTGCAGGAATAGACCATGTGGTCTCAAGCCTGTTCAACCATTCGATATGATCAATATTATCTGCCTCAATTTTATTAACCTGTCACTCTCCATATCCCTTCATGCCAAGATATAAAACATCTACCTCAGTCTTGTCATAATATACATCTATGTATATAATGTATTAAGCTGCTTGATGTGGGAGCTGGCAGATCCCATTGCGAGCTGCAGCGACCACATCTGCAGTAAGTGTTGGCTGCTCGAAGAACTCCGGCTCAGAGTTGATGAGCTGGAGTCTGAGCTTCACACACTGAGGCACATCCGGGAGGGGGAGGCTTACCTGGACACTTTGTTTCAGGAGGCAGTCACACCTGTCAGAGTAAATAGTTTAAATCCTGCCAGTGGCCAGGGACAGCAGGGTGTGACTGCAAGTCAGGCAGGTAAAGGGAACCAGCGGTCAGGAACTCAGGAGCCTCAGCCCTTGACCCTGTCCAACAGGTACGAGGCACTTGCTACCTGTGTGGATGGCGAACAGGGCTGCAGGAAGGATGAGTCAGCTGACCAAGGCACCATGGTTCAGCAGGCCATTCAAGGGGAGGATGTAAATAGGCAAGTTGTAGTTGATGGGGATTCTATTATCAGAGGGAGAGATAGTATCCTTTGTGAGCAGGATAGAGGGTCCCGCATGGTATGTTGCCTGCCCGGTGCTAGGGTGCGGGACATCTCTGACCGGCTTGAAAGGATATTGGAGAGGGAGGGGGAGGATCCAGTTGTTGTGGTCCATGTCGGTACCAACAACATAGGCAAGTCTAGGAAAGAGGACCTGTTTAGAGATTATAAAGAACTAGGATTCAAATTAAAAAACAGGTCCTCAAGGGTCATAATCTCCGGATTACTGCCCGAGCCACGTGCAAATTGGCATAGGGAGGCAAGAATAAGGGAAGTTAACACGTGGCTGAAAGAGTGGTGTGGGAAAGAGAGGTTCCTTTTCATGGGACACCGGCATCAGTTTTGGGACAGGGGGGACCTATACCGTTGGGATGGTCTCCACCTGAACCGAGCTGGGACCAGTGTTCTGGCGAAAAGAGTAAATAGGGTGGTCAATAGGACTTTAAACTAGAGATTGGGGGGGGGGAAGGGAAAGTCAGGGAACCAAGAGGTGAAGGAATCAGTGGGAAGCGTAGCTGCTTAGGATTACAAAAAATCACGAAAAGACAGAGCTCAGGAGAGGTTACGATAGTCCCCATCTCACAAAATATGACACAGTGTATGGAAAGGCTCAGTAAACCAAGGTCCACCACACTAAGAAAACAAAAAGGGACAGTCAATAGGGAATTAAAGGTGCTATATTTAAATGCCCGCAGTGTACGGAACAAGGTAGATGAGCTTGTGGCCCAGATTGTGACTGGCAGGTATGATGTGGTAGGCATCACAGAGACGTGGTTGCAGGGGGTTCAGGACTGGCAGTTAAACATCCAGGGATTTACAACCTATCGAAAAGACAGAGGTGGGTAGAGGGGGCGGGGTTGCCTTGTTAATTAGAAATGAAATTAAATCAATAGCACTAAACGACATAGGGCCAGACGATGTGGAGTCTGTGTGGGTAGAGTTGAGGAACCACAAAGGCAAAAAAACCATAATGGGGGTTATGTACAGGCCTCCTGACAGTGGTCAGGACCAGGGGCACAAAATGCACCACGAAATAGAAAGGGCATGTCAGAAAGGCAAGGTCACAGTGATCATGGGGGTCTTCAATATGCAGGTGGACTGGGTAAATAACGTTGCCAGTGGACCCAAAGAAAGGGAATTCATTGAATGTTTACAGGATGGCTTTTTGGAACAGCTTGTGATGGAGCCCACGAGGGAACAGGCTATTCTGGACTTAGTGTTATGTAATGAGCCAGAATTGATAAAAGATCTTAAAGTAAGGGAACACTTGGGAAGCAGTGATCATAATATGGTAGAATTCAGTCTGCAATTTGAAAGAAGGAAGGTAGAATCAGATGTAAAGGTTTTACAGTTAAATAAAGGTAATTACAGGCGCATGAGGGAGGAACTGACGAAAATCGACTGGAAGCAGAGCCTAGTGGGAAAGACAGTAGAACAGCAATGGCAGGAGTTTCTGGGAGTAATTGAGGACACAGTGCAGAGGTTCATCCCAAAGAAAAGAAAGGTTATCAGAGGGAGGATTAGGCAGCCATGGCTGACAAAGGAAGTCAGGGAATGCATCAAGGCAAAAGAAAGAGCCTATAATGTGGCAAAGAGTAGTGGGAAGTCAGAAGATTGGGAAGGCTACAAAAACAAACAGAGGATAACAAATAGAGAAATAAGGAAGGAGAGGATCAAATATGAAGGTAGGCTAGCCAGTAACATTAGGAATGATAGTAAAGGTTTCTTTAAATACATTAAAAACAAACGGGAGGCAAAAGTAGACATTGGGCCGCTCCAAAATGACGCTGGTAATCTAGTGATGGGAGACAAGGAAATAGCTGAGGAACTTAATAAGTACTTTGCGTCAGTCTTCACAGTAGAAGACATGAGTAATATCCCCACAATTCAGGAAAGTCAGGGGGCAGAGTTGAATATGGTTGCCATCACAAAGGAGAAAGTGCTAGAGAAACTAAAAGGTCTGAAAATTGATAAATCTCCGGGCCCAGATGGGCTACATCCTAGAGTTCTAAAGGAAATAGCTGAAGAAATAGTGGAGGCGTTAGTTATGATCTTTCAAAAGTCACTGGAATCAGGGAAAGTCCCAGAGGATTGGAAAATCGCTGTTGTAACCCCCCTGTTCAAGAAGGGAACAAGAAAAAAGATGGAAAATATAGGCCATTTAGCCTAACCTCGGTTGTTGGCAAAATTCTAGAATCCATCGTTAAGGATAAGATTTCTAAATTCTTGGAAGTGCAGGGTCGGATTAGGACAAGTCAGCATGGATTTAGTAAGGGGAGGTCGTGCCTGACAAACCTGTTAGAGTTCTTTGAAGAGATAACAAATAGGTTAGACCAAGGAGAGCCAATGGATGTTATCTATCTTGACTTCCAAAAGGCCTTTGACAAGGTGCCTCACGGGAGACTGCTGAGTAAAATAAGGGCCCATGGTATTCGAGGCAAGGTACTAACATGGATTGACGATTGGCTGTCAGACAGAAGGCAGAGAGTGGGATAAAAGGTTCTTTTTCGGAATGGCAACCGGTGACAAGTGGTGTCCCGCAGGGTTCAGTGTTGGGGCCACAGCTGTTCTCTTTATATATTAACGATCTAGATGACGGGACTGGGGGCATTCTGGCCAAGTTTGCCGATGATACAAAGATAGGTGGAGGGGCAGGTAGTATTGAGGAGGTGGGGAGGCTGCAAAGATTTAGACAGTTTAGGAGAATGGTCCAAGAAGTGGCTGATGAAATTCAACGTGGGCAAGTGCGAGGTCTTGCACTTTGGAAAAAAGAATAGAGGCATGGACTATTTTCTAAACGGTGACAAAATTCATAATGCTAAAGTGCAAAGGGACTTGGGAGTCCTAGTCCAGGATTCTCTAAAGGTAAACTTGCAAGTTGAGTCCATAATTAAGAAAGCAAATGTAATGTTGTCATTTATCTCAAGAGGCTTGGAATATAAAAGCAGGGATGTACTTTTGAGGCTTTATAAAGCACTAGTTAGGCCCCATTTAGAATACTGTGAGCAATTTTGGGCCCCACACCTCAGGAAGGACATACTGGCACTGGAGAGGGTCCAGCGGAGATTCACACGGATGATCCCAGGAATGGTAGGCCTAACATACGATGAACGTCTGAGGATCGTGGGATTATATTCATTGGAGTTTAGGAGGTTGAGGGGAGATCTAATAGAAACTTACAAGATAATGAATGGCTTGGATAGGATGGACGTAGGGAAGTTGTTTCCATTAGCAGGGGAGACTAGGACGCGGGGGCACAGCCTTAGAATAAAAGGGAGTCACTTTAGAACAGAGATGAGGAGAAATTTCTTCAGCCAGAGAGTGGTAGGTCTGTGGAATTCATTGCCACAGAGGGCGGTGGAGGCCGGGACGTTGAGTGTCTTTAAGACAGAAATTGATAAATTCTTGATTTCTCGAGGAATTAAGGGCTATGGGGAGAGAGTGGGTAAATGGAGTTGAAATCAACCATGATTGAATGGTGGAGTGGACTCGATGGGCCGAATGGCCTTACTTCCGCTCCTATGTCTTATGGTCTTAATGGAGTGCAGACAGGCAGTGATTGACACACAGGATGACCAGTAAGCACACAGCACAGTGCAGCCAATCACCAGACAGGACACGACCACTATAAAGCCAGAGGGCACTAGGTTTCCCGCTCTCTCTGGACCCAGCCACTGAGACAGTCAGAGTTCGTGAGCATAGCCAGTGCAAACACCATGCGGTAGCTAGTAAGTCTGGTCAGGCTAGCACATAGGTCTCCAGTCAAGTCAGCATAATGTCAACCCACAGTTGAATATGTATCGTAGTTAAGACGTGAAATAAAATTGTGTTGCAACTTATCAAGTGTTGGAGGTCTGTCTCTCGCTACACTGCATCAAGTGCAGTCCACATCGACCCAGCCTGCCCAACACATCAAGTCTCACTACAGAAGCATCCAGAACACTCCGGGGTACAGAAATCCAAAGATTCACTATCCTAAATTTCTCCTAATCTCCATTCCAATCAATTGATTCCGTGTCCTGAGGCCATTTTAGATTCCCTAGCTAAGGAAACAACCTTAGTATCTGCCATCTTCATTCCCTTCAGAAACTTAGAACTATGTGATCATCTCTCATTCTTCCAAACTCCAGAGTATTGATCTAATTTATGCAGTCTATCGCCCAATAAACTAATCTAGTGAACGTCTGCTGCACCATCTCCAAGCCAAGTATATCTGTCCTTAAATATGGAGACTAAAACTGTGCCAGTACGCAAGGTGTGGTCTCATCAAAGCCTACGCAATTGTAGCAAGAATTCCTTATTCTTGTCCACTAATCCCCTCATAATAAAGGCCAACATGTCATTTGCCTAAATAAAAACAAACAGTGCTGGGAAAAATTCAGGTCTGGAGGCACCTGTGGAGAGAGACTTGGGAGTTAACATGGAGCCTAATGTGACTTCTTCACAAATGAAGTTGTTCTGAAAAAGAGTCATACTGAACTTGCAATATTAATTCTCCTTCTCTCTCCACAGGTGCTGCCAGATGTGTTGAAGTTTTCCAAAAGTTTCTGTTTCTATTTTAGATTTCCAGCATCCACCACATTCGCCTCTTAGTGCAATTTGCCTAATTGCTTGTACAAGTACACCAAACTCTTTCTGGACATCAATATTTAAAAGCTTCATGCACAAAAAATATTCTGCTCTTCTACTGTTACTACGACAAAGTCTCACGCATCCACACATTATACTCCATCCACCTGCCACATTGCAACTCACTCACATAACCTACCTACACCTCTTTATGTCCTCCTCACATCTTGCATTCTAACCACTCAGCAAACTTAGGCACATTACTCTTGATTTCTTTGACTAAGTTGTTAGTATCGACTTTAAATAGCAGAGGATCCAGCACATTTTGCCACATTCCACTAGTCACAATATGTCCACTTAAAAATGCCCTGTTTATTCTTAATTCTTTACTTCCTGCCTGTTGACCAATCCTCCATCTCAGCTAATATATTGTACCCAACTCCATCCAGGTTAATATATTGTCCCAACTCCCTTTGCATGGCACCTTATCAAATGCTTTTTGGAAATCCAAGAATACAATATCTAAGGGGCAGCACTGTGGACTGTGCCTTGGGTTAGCACTGCTGCCTCACAGCGCCAGGGACCCAGGTTCGATTCCAGTCTTGGGTGACTGTCTGTGTGGAGTTTGCACGCTCTCCCAGTGTCTGCGCGTTTTCCTCCAGGTGCTCCGGTTTCCTCCCACAGTCCAAAGATGTGCAGGTTAGGTAGACTGGCCATGATCAATGCATGGGTTACAGGGATAGGGCGGGGAGGGGGCCCGGGTGGGATCCTCGTTCGGAGGCTCGCTGTCGACTCAATGGGCTAAAATAGCCTTCTTATGCTCTGTAGGGGTTCTATACAGGGGCTGGTTTAGCACAGGGCTAAATAGCTGGCTTTTAAGGCAGACCAAGGCAGGCCAGCAGCATGGTTCAATTCCCTTACCAGCCTCCCCGAACAGACGCCGGAATGTGGCGACTAGGGGCTTTTCACAGTAACTTCATTTGAAACCTACTTGTGACAATAAGCAATTTTCATTTAATTTCATTATGGATTTTCTCTCCTTTTGTCTACCCTACTAGTTTACATATTCAAAAAGTATTGATAAACTTGTCAACACAATTTCTCTTTTGTAAAACCACATCGGCTTTGTCTGATCATACTGTGATTTTGCAGCTGCAATGTTAATTGCCTGCCAGTCAAAAGTTACGTCTTCAATTTATAGATTATACTATGCATAGTTTATTTGACTATCTTCTTAAAATACAATTTTATACTGAAATTGACTTACTGGGGGCAAGGGAATAATTAAGAAAATAAACCTGCACAAAATCTAAATGACTTGACCATTGTCATTTTTAATTGTGCACTGCCTGTAATACTCTATTATGAACATTGTAACATGCTATTTGTGTGTGTAATAATACACACAAAACTTAAAGAAAGAAATGTTCAATCATGACACCGAGCATCTGGAGTTGCGGTAAGAAGTTTTGACAAAACCATGGCAGTAAAGTCAATGCAATGTAAGAATTAAACCATTAATTGCATCTTCCAAACCCTTACACTATAATGCTACTTACATAGTGAGTTCTGAATTCAGCTTTGGTAATAAATAACTGTAGATCATGAAATAAGCAGTAAAAAGCATCCTGCGAATAATATCTTGTGCTGGTTGCCTACCATCCCATATGATGATGGCTAGTGTGTGGTGGTCAACTCTCTGTAGAGGATAGCCTCGTGTGTAACAGGAACCCCACTCTGGCATGGTGGTTTCTGCCATATCCTCTGAGCAAGGGCAGGATTTGCTGCCCTTTCTCTAGGCCCTAGTCTCAGCGAGCTGGGCCTTTTGGTTCTGCTCACATCTTCCAATACCTTTCCAAAATCCCAGCCACCAGAGGTCACGATCATCAATGACTGTTTGTCAACTGTCACTGATATTTTCACTGATATCTGGCACACTCCAGGACTTCTCAGTTGGTGGACTTGTCCTGCCAAGAGATGATGAGGATACATCTGAGGCAGCAATGGTGCAAACTGCAACTTTTTCTCCTGCCAAGGACAAGTTGTTCAGGTCTCATCACTGTAAAGGAATGCACTAAGGCCACAGCCTTGGTAGATTCACAGTTTTGTGTTCCCGGTCAGATTGCTGTTGTTCCACACTGCCTTACTCAGTTGCAACGTTTGTGACATGTGTACTGATTTCAGCATCAAGTGACAGATTGTTGTTGAGTGTAGAGCCAAGGTATGTGAAGCTATCAACAACCTCCAGAGTCATATTGTCAATGCTGATACAGGTGTGAGAGAGTCTGTCCATTTACCCAAGGTGATTCTCGATGTGGAATGTTAGTGCAGCATCGTCAGCTTAGAGCAACTCTCTGACTTGCCACACCTTTGTCTTGGGTCCGATGCCAACAAGGCAGAACAGTTTGGTTATGTAACTGTCATTGAACATTCTGTACTATGAAACAAGCAGTAGGCAAAAGTGATACAATATAGTAGCCTCAATGTGATATTTACATTGTTCACATACAGAATGAGGGAGTTATATTGAGTTTCAATTAAAGATTGCAACATTGCAGGCTGTTATAGTTGCAATTCCATAAATCATTTGTCTGTACACAGTAATATTTTTAAAAATAAAAGCAGAAAATGCTAGATCAACTCAGCAGGCCTGGTAGCATCTGTGGAGAGAAAAACAGTGTTAAAGTTTTGAGTCCATTTGATTCTTCAGAGCTGAAGAAGGGTAGCAATGTGATAGATTATATAATTGGTGGTGGAGAAGATGAAGCAGAATAGAAGGTCAGGGATAGGTAGGAGCTAAGGAAAGATTGACAATGCTGTCATGGACACCAGGCAAAGGGAGTGTTAATGGTAGCATTAAAGACTAAAGAGGGTGCTGATAGTGGCATAAAGGTAAGAATGTGTTACTAGAACAAAGATCAGTTCTCAGTGAAAGCAAAACGAAAGATCAAGTGACAGGTGGGGTTTGTGTTGGGACAAACAAAAAAAGGGGTCAAGATGGAGGAAATAGTTCAGTCATAGAATCAACAGTGCAGAAGGAGGTCATTTGGCCCATCGGGTCTGCACCGGCCCATACAAAGAGCACCCTACTGAAGCCCACGTATCTACCCTATCCCCATAACTCAGTGACCCTCACTGAATCGTTTTTGGACACGAAGGACAATTCATCATGGCCAACCTACCTAACCCGCACATCTTTGGACTGTGGGAGGAACCGGAGCACCCGGAGCAAACCCACGCGACACGGGGAGAACGTGCAGACACCACACAGACAGTAACCCAGCCGGGAATCGAACTTGGGACCCTGGAGCTGTGAAGCAACTGTGCTAACCACTATGTTACCGCGCTGCCCTGTCTAAAGCTGTTGGACTCAATGTTCCAGTCCAGAAGGCTGGACTTGCAAAATGAGAAACATATATGCAATTTACACTATTTAAGTGAAGGTAAACACCATTGAAGAACTGCTTTCTGTGCAAACATTTATTTATTTGCTCAACATATTCAGGTATGGATACGTTCTCCCATGCCTCATTTATATGGTCTTTCTGAAATTTAAACACAAGGTGCAGCAGAGGGCAGTGCATGCAGCCTCTTGAATATACTCAGAACTCTGCAACTGAAGTGCAAATTATAAAGAGACTATCTCCTGAGGTGCTGCACTATTCTAATGTGCTGCACTATACAACAATAGCTTTAATAACTTTGTCACAGATAGCCAAAGTTTTTATACCTGTGACTCCATTGAATATATTTACATTTACAATACCAAATGAGCATAGAATAGTTTGAGTCAGGGAGACTAGAATAAAGGCCACAGCTGGTACAAAGGAGCTTTGTTCAGTACATTTGGTTATTGGGAAGGAAAGGATTTACATTTCTATAGCATTATTCACGCCCTTGGGGTATTCCAAAATTCTTTATTCTCATTCCTTAAAGCGCAGTCACTGTTGTACATTATGCAAATATATATTTGGGCTATAGTTGCTCATGTTTCATTTTAATGCCCAATGGCATTTTAAGCTGGTGGACAATATTCTTCTGGACAGCAATCTGCAAGTTATTACACTTGCCCCCTATTTACATTCGTCAAAACAAAGATCTTCAAAATGATGGTGTTTTTAAAAAAAACACAATTATGGGGCAATTTAGCGTGGCCAATCCACCTACCCTGCACCTAACTTTGGGTTGCGAGGGTGAGCCACACGCAGACACGGGGAGAATGTGCAAACTCCAAACAGAGAGTGACCCGGGGCCGGGATCGAACCCGGGTCCTCGGCACCGTGAGGCAGCAGTGCTAACCACTGCACCACCGTGCTGCCCAAAAATGAGTGTTTATCCATCCTCTGACAGTGTAAAAAATAACTGAAAACCATTGAGCATCTGCCATGTAACAATGGAATTAAGGACTGTAGGTTTCCATTTATACAGTGGCTTTCACGACCTTAAGGACTTCCCAAGGTGATCTGCAAAGAATAAAGTACCTTTGAAGTGTCATGTAATATCAATCAGTCAATAGGGACTGTGGCAGACAAAGTTCCTATAAGCAAACAATTTGACAATAACCGGATAATATGTTTTTTTTTAAACTGATGCTGACTGAGGATTAAACATTGGCCAGGACTGCAAGGATAACCCCCCCAGCTCCTTTTCCAAATAGTACATTCACTTCAAAAGCAGGTGAAGCCTCAGTTTCATGTTTCATCTTCCTAGACTTGTGCACTCAAGTCTTCAAGTGGGACTTGTACCAATGACTGTGAGTCAGAGACCAGAGTGCCACAGCTGCCAACTCAACTGGTGAAACGTATATTCTGCAAACTGGATGCAGTTCAGGCAGCCATCCATTATTAAATAAATACGAGACAGAGTTTTGTGTGTCAATAACAATGCTGCAAATTAGCTATTGGGTGTCAAATTTATGCATTCCTCATAAGTGTGGACAGATACAAGTCAAAAACAGTGGCAGAAAGATTCAAGTCAACTAGCAAAACAACTTGCAGCCGCCTGACGTTCTTCATAACTGTCACTGGTGAGTGAAGCAATGCCGTTGGAATACAAGTAAGCAGTAATCAAAGTTTCAATAATTCTTCAACAAATTGTTATTCTTGATTTATATTAAAGAGCTAGATGTGGGTGTACAGGCATAATTTAAAAAGTTGAATATGCCACAAGACATGAAGAATTGTGGATGAAAGTGATAGACTTCATGAGGTCATAGGCAGGCTGCTGGAATGGCTACATGCCAGATGACATTTAATGCAGAGATGTGTGAAGTGATACATTTTGGTAGGATGTATGAGGAGAGACAGCATAAACTAAAGGGGGTGCAGGGGCAGAGAGTAATGCTTGGTCTTGTCAGCTTGGATCTAGTACATCTCTTGTTGGGACCATGAATTGGATTAAATTTGAATTGGTTTTTGGAGCAAGCAAGAAGATGGATTGGGGGCTTGCCTGTGCATTCTGCACATTGGCTTTGCCTCTCTGAAAAAGGAAACATTAAAAAAAGGGCAATGGGATCCTGGGCTTTATAAATAGTAGCAGAGAGTACAAAAGCAAGGAGATCAGGTGGAACTTTTATAAAACAATGACCTCAACTGGAGTATCGAGTCCAATTCTAGGCACCTCACGAAGGAGGCATTAGAGAGGGGGAAGAAAATATTCACAAGGACAGTTCCAGGGATGAGGGACTTTAGTTACGTGATTGGAGAAGCTGGCGCTGTTCTCATTGCAAACAGAGGTTGAGAGGAGGCTTGATAGGTATTCAAAATCATGAGTTGTCTGGATAGAGCAGATGAGGAGAAGCTGTTTCCATTGGCGCAGGACAGAGAACCAGAGGATACCAATTTAAAGTGAATGGCAAAAGAACCAGAGATAACATTGGGAAAACCTAGTTATGCAGCATTTGGCTCGGATCTGGAATGCACTCGCCCGACAGCATGGTGGAGGCAGGTTCAATAATCATCGAAACAGAAAGAAATCTGCAGGACTACAATGGCACTCGTTGAGTTGGTCTTGCAGAGAGGAGGCATGGATATGACAGGCTGAATGATCTGCTCTGTGCTGTAACCGTTCTGTGATTCTATTGTAACTGGCATTCACATTGTCATTTTGGTGCAAACTAATTGGAGGCAAAGTAATTTCACAATGAAAATTTTAAAAATATATTCTTTACACCACAGGTGAGTATTTTTCAACAAGCATAATTAGAGGTGGGCGATAAAACTGCTGGCCTAGAATAAAAAGCATATTTGGGGAAAATCTGAAAGTATTATAGGCTAACACGGCCGAGGTTTGAGGTTAGCTCTAATCCAGTACACAGGCGCATGTGGATTTCAAAATACAAGAGACAAAGACTAGTTTAAGGCGAGATATGAATCATCCAGGTATGCACACTAAATCGCAACTGAGGCTGTGAGGTAAGAGGAATGACAGTGACCTGATCCAATTTGCAGGTCTTAGCTTAAGGAAGTCAAGCGTGATACCATTCTGAAATACAAATAAATGATAGGGTTTTTGACCAAATGCAACTTTTAACAGGAACAAAACACTGTAGAAATGATAAAGCAGTTGAAAGTGAAACAACGGTCTCCCCTAAGAGGTTTACGAGCCCGGTGGTGGCGGCGACCCTAAGAATCTGGGGACAGTGGAGACGGCATAGGGGGGAAACAGGGGGCTCGATGGAGGCTCCATTGGGTGGCAATCACCGGTTCATCCCGGGGAACAAGGATGAAGGATTTAGGGGGTGGCAAAGGGTGGGCATCAGTAAATTGAGGGACCTGTTTATTGGCGGGAGGTTTGCGGGCCTGGGGGAATTGGAAGATAAATTTGGGCTTCCCCAAGGGAACATGTTCAGATACTTGCAGGTAAAGGCGTTTGCTAGGCGACAGGTAGAGGGATTCCCTTTGCTGCCCTCGCGGGGGACGATGGACAGAGTGCTTTTGGGGGTGTGGGTCGGAGAGGGGAAGGTGTCTGACATCTATAAGGTAATGCAGGAGGTGGAGGAGTCGTCAGTGGAGGAGCTGAAGGCTAAATGGGAGGAGGAACTTGGGGAGCAGATAGAGGACGGGACTTGGACGGATGCCTTGGAGAGTCAACTCTTCCTCTTCATGTGCGAGGCTTAGTCTCATCCAATTTAAGGTGCTGCACCAGGCCCACATGTCCGGGACTAGGATGAGTAGGTTCTTTGGGGGTGAGGACAGGTGCACCAGGTGTTCGGGGAGTCCAGCGAATCATGCCCATATGTTCTGGGCATGCCCGGCACTGGAAGAATTCTGGAAGGGGGTGGCGGGGACGGTGTCGAGGGTGGTTGGATCCAGGGTCAAACCAGGGTGGGGACTAGCGATTTTCGGGGTTGCGGTGGAGCCGGGAGTGCAGGAGGTGAAAGAGGCCGGTGTCCTGGCCTTTGCGTCCCTAGTAGCCCGGCGGAGGATCGTGCTGCAGTGGAAGGATGCGAGGCCCCCAAGTGTGGAGACCTGGGTCAGTGACATGGCGGAATTTATAAAGTTGGAAAGGGTCAAATTTGCCCTGAGAGAATCAGTACAAGGGTTCTATAAACGGTGGCAGCCTTTTCTGGACTTCCTGGCTCAAAGATAGGTATCTTGGTCAATAGCAGCAGCAACCCTGGGGTGTGGGGGAGAGGGGGGGGGGGTGTTCCTGATTATAGTTTCTATATTTTTTCGCTACGGTTATGTAACTTAACATTGTGTTAACTTAAGTTGTTGTTAATATGTCGGGTTGTTCATTGAGGAGGGGCGAAGTTCATGATTGTTGTGATTATTGTTATTGTTGGTATTTTAGTATGGTTTGATGTTGTTGTATAAATTCAAAATGTTTCAATAAAAATTATTTTTTTTAAAAAGAAAGTGAAACAACGGAGATGCTGGAAATCTGAAACTGAAAATACTGGAAATATACAGCAGGTCAGTCAACATCAGGAGAGAACAGAATAGTCTTATGAATGTTGACTCTTTCAGAACTGAAACATAGCTGGCATGCTAGTGCAAAGTGAAAGGGAAGTACAAGAAAGTATATTTATTTTCCATCTTGGTGAGTTTTCTGACAATGGAACAGATAAACCAAGAGGAATGATAAACAGAATAATGGAAGCGATCACCTCAGTCGAATAATGACAAACATGGGAAGCAGCATTATGACATTAAAGAAACAAGGGGTGTGTAAATAACTAATCATTTCTTTAAGTGGTGCATTGCGCAAGGTGAATTATATCACATATTTAGCCCCAGAGCAGCCTACACCAATAAAGGTACAATTCCAAAATGCCGATCATAATCACCGTCTTCTGGGAACCGCATAAGTCAAATGCCAGAAATTGAGCAGTGGGCCTTTCAGATAAAAAATACAACATGTTCCAATGACATTGAGCTCACTTAACTTTTATGTAGAGGTATGAAGTTGTGAAGAAAAAGTCTTGAAATGTATTGGCTGCAACAGAAAATGCAACTTGTCCAGAGAGAGATTTAATTTTTTGTTTTTAAATTGGGAGGTGGTAGTTAATCTCTGGTTGCCCTGCGAGGCATTAAGGATCAACCACATAGTGTGGAATTGGGAGTTGTATGCAAAGCAGACTGAATAGGGCAGACAGGTAGCTTCCCCTGAAGAGCATTAGGTAATCAAGTGGGTCCTTTTGAAAAATTAAAAACTGTCAACATTCTTGGTTGTGTTGAAGTTGCCAGAAGCAATGAATGCAGTTTGATAACCTGTCACAGACAGGGTTGAACTAGTTTCATAGCATAAACACCAGGCTACATCATCCCACCTTATCCCCATAATCCTCGATATACTTACTGATTAAAAATCATGTCTATCTCAGCTTTAAACATACCTACTAACCCAGCCTCAACATGATTCTGTGGTAAAGAATTCCAGATTCATAACCCTCAGAAGAAATTCCTCTTCACCTCTGTTTGAGGTAGGCGACCCCTTATTCTGAGATTATGCCCTCTGGTCCACAGGGGGAAACATCCTCTCAATATCTACCGTGTCCAGCCTCCTGAGAATCCTAACTATGTCCCAATAAGGTCCAATGAATATATATACCCAACCCACTCAGCCTCTCCTGTTGTAACACTACATTCCGTATGCTCCACCCAATGTCTATGCCCATGTATTTACATTGTATATTTATCGTATGTCCTATGTTTTTCATGTATGGAACGATCTGCCTAGACTGTACGCTGAACAATACTCTTCACTGTACACGTGACAATAACTCTAAATCTAGAAAATCCTTCCATACCCAGGCTCAACGTAGTGACCCTTCTCTAGGCTGCCTTCAATGATAGAAAGCACTGCTCCCAATACTTTACAGTAGCAATGTTTAGACCAACAAATTTCATGTTTTAGTACTTAGCATGAAAATTCAAAATTCATCCTAGTTTTGTGAATATTTACTTAAATGTAGCTGTATTTAAGGCTGAGACCCAGTCAGTGAGCTACATAATCCATTAAGGCATTTTTAAGATGATAGTCATCATCGAACTTACAGTGCGGAAGGAGGCCATTCGGCCCATTGAGTCTGCACCAGCTCTTGGTAAGAGCACTCTACCCAAGGTCAACACCTCCACCCTATCCCCATAACCCCACCCCACACTAAGGGCAATTTATCATGGCCAATCCACCTAACCTGCACATCTTTGGACTGTGGGAGGAAACCGGAGCACCCGGAGGAAACCCATGCACACACGGGGAGGATGTGCAGACTCCGCGCAGACAGTGACCCAAGCTGGAATCGAACCTGGGACCCTGTAGCTGTGAAGCAATTGTGCTATCCACAATGCTACCGTGCTGCAGACATTGTCGTGTCTACAATAAGTCTATAGTTCCTAATTGAAATAATTGTGCAGTTTGAAGCGCCCACCACATAAATAGCCTGTATTAAAACTTATCAAACCAAAGAGAAAATGCTGGAAAATCTCAGCAGGTCTGGCAGCATCTGTAGGGAGAGAAAAGATGACCAGCTGACCCTTTGTCAAAACATATCAACTGGTTTCTTGAGTTTCAAAAGTATAGTACATACAAAATATCCAATTATATGTTTTGTTAAACAACTCACTTGTGGACATTTGTAACGAATATAATGAGTTTATTATAAGTCTGCTGAAACAAAATTTTTCACATGGCTCATTCTGTATTTCCCAGCTTAAAATAATTGCTCAAAGTTTTGCTTCAAATTAAAATCAAATGTTACAAACTAAATATTGCAGTTAAAAACTTGACAGCATAATTATTGACCTGATTTCAAAGCAATGCAATACAGGAACCCCTCATGGTGGACCATCTTACACCTCTTGGATTTGACACCACAGAGGGCAACTTTTATCCACTGCATCCCTTGCACCATCATTCCATGAACAGTTAATGAATTTGCACAAAAAATGTTTCAAATGTATGTGTGGACATTCCATTTCCACCTCCAGTTCCAAAGAAGCAAAACAAATAAAGCTTAAAATGAATTAAGAATTTATATACATGCTCCGTCCCATTCCAAAGAGCCAATCTCAAATCTGAAAGTGTAAAGTCAGATTTGAACTGATTCTTAGATTTGTAAGTACACTACATATGCAACCTAAACAAGGGACTTCAATAATACAAACTTAAGTATTTTTCATAAATTCAATCCAGAAAGTGTTTTATTGCTTTTTTGAAACTTCAATAATTTATTGTTCACACATATGTTGGGTAGGTGGTGTCATAGTGGTGATGTCACTGGACTAGTAATCCAGTACTCAGGCTAATGTTCTGGGGACGTGGGTTCAAATCCCACCATGGCAATTGGTGGCATTTATTTCAATGAATAAATCTGGAATCTGACCATGACAACAATCATTGATTGTTGTAAAAATCCAACTAGTTGACTAATGTCATTTTATGAAATCTGCCATCCTTGCCTGGTCTACATATGGCTCCAGAGCCACAGCAATGTGGTTGACTCTTAACTGCTCTCTGAAATAGCCTAGTCAGCCACTAGGCTGGGAAACAAATGCTAGCCTTGCCAACAATGCCTACAGACCATAAAAAAGAACAAATAATTTCACAGCCTGCATAATTAACATACTCCTTCTGCCCCTTCAGGTACCACCCCTCAAGAGGATGTTGGTGATCATGGGCTTCCAGTGGATTGGTCCACAATTATGCTTGGCAAAGTCTATGATGGGTTCTTGTTGCAGTGTGACTGACCAGGAAACTGTCTCGCACTTATCGCCGCAATCAGGTGTGCTGGAAGGATCCACAGGCTGATAATCTACCGTTTGTCCACATTATGAAAGCACCTTCCGTGGCCACCAAGTCTTGAAGTGGGACTTGAACTTCTGTACCAGAGGTAGCGGCACTCCGCACTGTGTTACAAGACCTCCCTCACTGGCATCTGATGTCAGTTAAATCACTTTTCCCCATTCATTTTGAAAACAAGTGCTGTGAAGTAATATACTATTTGATGCCAGAATCAATATTAAACACAACAGTGAATGATTGTTTCCCTATTTCAAGCATTGTGTGTGTATCTACACTGCATGGATTGCATTTCAAGGAGGACAATTGGGGATGGGCAGCAAATGCTGGCCTTATCAGCAACACTTGCAACTCATGAATGAACAGTAAAAGTCAAAGCCTATTACAACACATTATGGGTACAAAATGTTTTCAATTTTGGCCACGTAAACACCTGTTAGATTAATCTGTCTTTACTCTGTTGGTGGACAAGCAGTGCATTCCCAGAAGGTGGCTCAGTGGTTAGCACTGCTGCCTCAAAGCACCAGGGACCCGGGCACGATTCTGGCCTCGGGTGACAGTGTGGAGTTTGCACGGTGTCCCCGTGTCTGCAGGGTTTCCTCCAGATGCCCTGGTTCCCTCCCGCAGTCCAAAGATGTGCAGATTAGACGGGGTTACGAGGAGTGGGCCTAGATAGAGTGCGCTTTCAGAGGGTTGGCGCAAACTGGATGGGCCGAATGACCTCCTTCTGCACTGTAGGAATTCTGTGGATTCCATAATGAAGGTGTAGCCATCTGGGATGGCCACTTACAAAGGATCGTGGGAAATATTGCCACCTGCAAAGGACCATGGGAAATATGGTCAACCCAGGACTCAAACGCTCAGAGCTTATGTATATTGGCAACTCAGATAACTAGACGCTATCGAAACCCCAGCTACTTTGCATTCTAATGGCCCATTTCCCCAGAACAAAAGACCAATACTCAGGTAACAGATACAGAAACAGACTCATCGACACCACTCCCTTTGCTCAGGGAGCCCAAAAAGCCACGGTCAATGACCGCTCAGGACACGCCCCGCCATCAAGGGACCCGCCCCTTTATTGGCCAAAATCAGAGGCAGTAATCAAAGCCTGCCGAATTATTTGGTCCAAAGCTAAGGACCGCCCAAAAGAGCTCAAAACCCCAGAAGGATAAAGAGACACACTGCCAAGTATTCAGTCTCTCTTGGCCCCGACCTACGCCTAAAACCAAGTGTAGCATCACGACCAGAAGACAAGTTCAAGACCATCAATCGCTACCAGACAGATGAGCCCAGCAGAAACTAAGTAATTTCTCCAGACCCAGCCACGCAAGATCCGAACAAAGGCCTTGTTCCTCTGCATAAAGCTGGGTGCCTGAAGTTAAGTACAGGTTGTTGTCGTGTTAGGTGTAATTTAGCTTGTAGTGTTTTATGTTGCATGTCGAAGTAATTCTTGAGTGTAAGTAAACTATCATTGAACTTTAACTAACTAACTGGTTGTTTTTTTTTAATAAATTTAGATTAGCCAATTATTTTTTCTAATTAAGGGGCAATTTAGCGTGGCCAATCCACCTACTCTGCACATTTTTGGGTTGTGGGGGCGAAACCCACGCAGACACGGGGAGAATGTGCAAACTCCACATGGACAGTGACCCAGAGCCGGGATCGAACCTGGGACCTCAGCGCCATGAGGTGGTTGTGCTAACCACTAGGCCACCGTGCTGCCCTACTAACTGGTTGTTTGATCGATATCCGATAAAACCTTGTGGTGGTATCATTTGATACCTGCCGACTCTGAAAAACAATATCATCATTAATAACTGTCATATCAGTATCCAGTTAAAAAGAGCAAAGGTTTCCAGACCCAAGGCAAGAGCACTGTCCCTCTGGGCAGATGCTGCCAGGGTTTCCATTTGATCTCTGAGCCTGTCTAGTTCTGAGAATAAGGCTGAAGCTTTTAAGTAACAACCAGCCACTGTTGGGAGCCCAGAAACTGGTGAGAAGGTCTGAAGTCTGTGGGCCCTGTGGACCCGGAAATAGGCAGCTGGAAATTACTGCCTGGCTGCATGCATCACCTTTTACTGTGAGCTGAGGGGAAAGTGGTTTGTCTGAGGGTGCAGGCCCTGACAGGGCCGGGCTGGCCCTAAGTGACCGCCCAGCCCTGGGGACAGGGCCTGCATCCTCAGGCCGCCTCCCATCACCACATCAAACCTGACACTCTCCCTACCTTCTCCAAGGTGGCGTCCATCTTATTATTTGTCTTGCTGTTGTATATGGATGAAAGGGCGGTCAGATGGGATAGTCGGGGTTCTCCGGCCTGTTAAACTCGCTAAACGGCTGTCACCCCCCAGAGCCAGCCTCCCGCTTCCGCCATCACCTCCGTCTCCACGCTGGCAGCTGCGCGCGCCGCCGGCCAGTCAATCAGCCGGAGACCCCACCCCCCCCAACCAGGGCGGTCAATCAGCCGGAGTCCCGCCTCCCAACCAGCGCTGTCAATCAGCTGGCCCCGCCCCTGAAACCGGTCAATCACTCGGCCCGCCTGGCCTCCGAACCGGTAAATCTCCGCCCTCCGGCCCCGCCCCCAATCTATCAATCACCATACCACGCCCCCGCACTGTCAATCACCCGGTCCCGCCCCCGCTGTCAATTACCCGGCCCCGCCCCAACGCTGCCCATTGCCCGGCCCCGCCCCCACGCTGCCCATTGCCCGGCCCCGCCCCCGCTGTCAATCATTGATCCCCGCCCCAATCCTATCACCCGAGCCCGCCCACACACGGTCAACACCTCACAATCCCACCCACACACTGTTGAACACCAGGCCCCGCCCCCGAGCAGTCAATCACCCGGTCCCGCCCAGCCCCTGAACCGATCAATCACCGACCCCCGTCCCCGCAACTACTCTGTCAATCACCTGGCCCCGCCCCAATACGGTTAATCCCCTCACCCAGGCCCGCCCACACATGGTCAATCGCCTCACAATCCCAGGCCCCGCCCCCGCGCTGCCAATCACCCGGCCCCGCCCCTACACGGGTCAATCACCGCGCCCCCGACAAACTGCCAATCACCGTCGCTGGCCCCGCCCCCGCCCCGACAAACTGCCAATCATTGTCGCTGGCCCCGCCCCCACACCGACCAACTGTCACTCAAAGCAAAATACTGCCGATGCTGAAAATCTGACATAAAAAAGGGAAAGTGCTGGAAATGCTCAGCGGGTCTGGCAGCGTCTGTGGAGAGAGGGACAGTTAAGTTTCAGCTTGATGACCTTATATCAGTGTTAGGCCATGGGCAGGGTTGAGAAAAAGGGATGTAAAGTTATCCTTTGGCCCTAGCTGTCAGTCAGGTTGGGGCCTGCAGCATTGTGGTCTGGAGGACAGACATGGTCCACCCCACCTTCCCTTGGCCGCTGCCAAGTCCACATCCAGGGACAGATTCCTCGGAGGCTGGCAGCTCTGCAACTCCTAACAGCTCGCTGAACTAAGGTGTAAAACCACAAGGTTCACCAATAATCCATCTCCATATCTCAGCCGCCCCACCTGAAGGACAAAGTCCGCAAACACAAGGCAACACCACCGCCCGGCCGATTCCCCCCAAGCCACTCACCATCCTTTTTAAAAATATATTTCTATTCAGAAAAGTGTTTCCAATAATAACAATCTTTATTGTCACAAGTAGACTTACATTAACACTGCAATGAAGTTTCTGTGAAAGGCCCCGAGATAACATCTTCATAACCATATTTGTACAACAATTATTTCAACCCCCTATCACCCCATTCCCCCCAAACCAAACCCAAAGAGAACAAAATACAATCGCCTAAATCACCCCTCCCTCCCGAACATCTGACGGTGACCAGCTCCCCGAAATAGGAAATGAGCGCTGCTACCTCAGGTTGGACTCTTCTGTTGACCCTCTCAAGATATACTTGACTTTTTCGAAATGTAAGAGCTCCATCAGGTCACTTCACCACGCCACAACATTATATGGGGCCAAAGACTTCCATCCAAACAGAACTCGCCTTTGGGTTATGAAGAAGGCGAAGGCAGGGCATCTGCCGACACCCCCGTCTGCAGCTCCAGTAAATCTGAAACCCCAAAGATAGCCCCAAAGGGCAAGATTCCAACTCAACCCGAAGAATTCCCGTCGTGGTGCTGAAGAAGGAGACCCACAAACTCATAAGCTTAGAACAAGACCAGTACATGTGTATATAGTGCTCCGGACCCCGAGAACACCTATCATCTACTTCCAAGAAGAACCCACTCATTCATACCCTGGCCAGATGTGCCCTATGAATCACCTTAGACTGAATCAGGCTGAGCCCGCGCACAAGGAGGTGGAGTTGACTCTGTGTAGAGCCTCACTCCACACCTCCCCCTCTCAAACACCTGGCCCTCTCCCTCTCACTTCCTCTTGACCATATCCAATGGAACCTGTTCCATCGATTAAAGCCGACTATAAATGTCCCATATCTTCCCTTCTACGCCACCAAAATAACCCCATCCATCAACGAGGGCGAGGGTCCCAAGGGGAAGGAAGAAATATCCTTGTGTACAAAGCTGTGTCCCTGATAATACCGAAACAGGTTAGCTCTCGGAAGCCACCACTCCTCAAAACCAGCAAACTTCCCATCCATAAACAAAGCCACAATTCCGCTAACCGCTCCAGCCCCTCCTCCCTCCATGTCCCAAATGATGAGTCCATTACCGCCGGTACAAAACGATGATTTGCACAGTTTGGGGCCAACAATGACATAGCACCCAGCTTAAAATGCTGCCGAAGCTGTCTCCATGTTCTCAAGGTGACCACCGCCACTGGACTGGAAGTCCATTCTGTCGGGAGAACGAAAGGAGAGTCGTAACCAAGGCTTTCAAACTGGAACCTCTACAGGCACTCTTCTCCATCTGCCCCCACACGGAATCTATCCCCGTGTACGACCACTGCAGCTTCTCAATATACGCCACCCAATTGGGCCAAGGCAGGCCCCGTGACTGCCTATCCCATTGCAAATTCACCCTGTGGAATTTTGCCCGCCCAAATTAAAGAAGATATCATTTTACTGACTTTCACAAATGATTTAGGAAGGAAATCTTGAAGGCCTTGAAACTAAAATAGAAACCTTGGGAAGATATTCATCTTTATCAACTGAACTCTACCAGCCAATGTCAGTGGGAGGTTTTCCCACCTCTTCAGATCAGCCTTCACCGCATTGACCATTTCCCCAAAGTTTATGGAGCGAGGCCCAATCATGGGCTACCTGGATTAATTAATAACGGAAGCCGGACCTGGCGAGGTGAAAGGGCAACCTTGCCTGATCGCCTCCCCTTCCCGGAAGACTCACTGGAAAGCATCCACTTTTGCCCAAGTTCAGATTATACCCTGAGAAGGAGCCACATCTATCAAGAAGCTTCATTATCTCTGCACTGGCGAGAGAGTCCGTCATATACAACAACAAATCGTTCACATACCATGACACCGTATGCTCCCTCTTTCCCCTTCTATCTTCCTTCATTTTGTGGATGACTTCAATGCTATGGCCAGAGGCTCACTTGCTCGAGGGCGGGACAGTGGTTAGCACTGCTGCCTCACAGTGCCAGGCACCCGGGTTCAATTCCGGTCTTGGGTGACTGTGTGGAGTTTGTACATTCTCCCCGTGTCTGCGTGGGTTTCCTCCGGGTGCACCGGTTTCCTCCCACAGTCCAAAGATGTGCATGTTATGTGGATTGGGCATGGTAAATTGCCCTTTCGTGTCTGGGAATGTGCAGGTTAGGTTCAGGGGTTCCGGGTATATGGTGGAGTGGATCGGTGCAGACCCGATAGGCCGAATAGCCTCCTTCTGTATGGATTCTATGATTCTATGAATTGCCAAGGTAAACAATAGTGGGGACAGTGGACATCCCTGTCTCCTGCCTCTCATCAGGTGGAAATACTTCAAACTCAAAACATTCGTATGAACGTTCATGGTGGGGCCCTAAATTAGAGCTGGATCCAAGCTATAAATCTATTCCCAAAGCAAAACCTCCCAAAGATCTCAAAAAAATAACCCACTCCATCCTAACAAACTCCTCCGGCTCAAGGGCTGGAGAGGGGAGGCAAAACAACATGAAGCAGTCTCTGAACATTGGCCGACAATTATCTATCCTTAACAAACCCCGTTTGCTCCTCCATTATAACCCTGGGAGACCGGGCTCAAAGCACATAGCCAAGACCTTCGTCAACTTTACACTGCATTCAGTAACAAAATAGGGCGTATAGGACCCACACTCTGTCGGATCCTTATGCTTCTTTAAATCAAGGAAATTGACGCCTGCACCAATGTCGCCGGGAATGTCCCCTGAGACATAGAATCCTTAAACATTTCGAACAGCAATGGGGCCAGCTGTCCCGTAAACTTACGTAGAATTCAATCGGGAATCCATCCGGTCCTGGCACCTTACCCGACTGCATCAGACCCATGCCTTCATAACCTCCTCCAAGGACAGTGGAAACTCCAGTTCCTCCCATCTCGCCTGCTCCACCACCAGGATAGAAAAACCATCCAAGAACTCCAACATTGACAACCCCTTCGGAGCCTCTGACTTGTAAAGATTATGCTCAAAAGCCTCATTAACCTTGTTTGGGGCAGAGACCAACCACCCACCCAAGTCCTTGACCTAGACTATTTCCCGGGAATCCACTCACCATCTTGACTTGGTATTTTATATCACCTTCACTGCCGCTGGGTCAAAATCCTGAAACTCCCTCCCAAACAGCACTGCGGCTGTGCCTCCTCAGGGACTGTAGTGGTTCAGGAAGGCAACTCACCACCACCTTCTCAAGGGAAATTAGGGATGGGCAATAAATGGTGGTGGCCTAGCCAGCAACACTCAATCCCAAGAATGTATTAAAAAATGAAGACGTTCTAATGATTGTTAAACTTTGAAACCTGATAATGTAAATACCCTAATATGATGATCAATACATTGTATTAAACTGTTCTTCCTATCACTTCTTGCATTTTATATTTTATAGTTATAAGGTTTCTGCCAGAGCAGCACGATGGCGCAGTGGGTTAGCACTGCTGCCTCATGGCGCCGAGGTCCCAGGTTTGATCCCGGCTCTGGGTCACTGTCCGTGTGGAGTTTGCACATTCTCCCCGTGTTTGCGTGGGTTTCGCCCCCACAACCCAAAGATGTGCAGGGTAGGTGGATTGGTCAAGCTAAATTGCCCCTTAATTGGAACAAATGAATTGGGTACTCTAAATTTATTTATTTTTAAAACATTTTAAATAAATCTTCCACCAATTTGGGGCTTGGCTGTGATGGAAATTGATTTTAAAAGACATAAAGCATTGCTGTATGTGTATATATATATATATATATTTTTTTTTAAATATATTTTATAAGAACTGAGGCAAGACAGCAATGTAAACATCTTTGGGAAAGTGAACGCAGGGAGAGGGGAGGTAAACAAAAAGGGAATGTTAGTAATAATGGGGAAGACAGGAAAGATTAATTGACAAACAATTTCATGGTAGAAAAGCCAAAGTGAGTGGCAATGGGTAGAGGCATATCTTTTATTTCTATACCGTACCCAAATTTACTGTGACAAAAAATCATGATTGGCTGGCCTCTGTTTACTCTGGGCCCTCTTCTTGACCAGTTGAGCTTTGCATTTCTGCCCACCTCTTCCAAACAATCAGCCTCCAGTGGTCATAGAAATCAACGGCTGCATCCCAGTTATCCGTGTTATTGCCCACCACCTTCATATGACACTTCCAGGTATCCTTCTAGTGAAAGTATGGATACCCAGCATGCCATGGCCCAGTGGTCAATTCACCAGACAGATAGTCTTTTGGTATGCAGCCATATCTGATGAACGTGGTCAAGCCAGAGCAGACATCATTGAGGGTTAGTGTACACTAATAAAATTAGCACACCCCAGGACCTCTCAGTTGGAGACCTTGTCCTGCCAGGAGATAATGAGGATACATCCAGACAGCTGTTTAGTCTTTCCTCCTGCCAAGCACAAGTTGTTCAGGCCTCACCACTTTAGAGAATGCACAAAGGACACAGGCTTGGTAGATTCACAGTTTAGAATTCCCAGTCAGGTTCCTGTTGTTCCCACACTGCCTTACTCAACTTGGACAGAACAGCTGCAACTTGTGCAATGCATTTGTTGATTTCAGACCAAGTGACAGATTGCTGGTGATTGTGGAGCCTAGATATGTGGCATTATCAACACAAGTGTCGACACATTGTCAGTGCTGATGGTTAGCAATGCTGATGGATGGCAACATCCTGGGCCATGACATTTGTCTTCCTGATGTTGATGTTGTCAAACCAAACTCTTTACAGGTGTGAGAGAGTCTGGCCATTTGCCACTGCAGGTGTTCCTCAGTTTGGAACGCTTGTATGGCATCGTCAGTGCAGAGCAACTCTCCAGTGAGGACTTGGGGCATCTTTGTCTTGGATCTCAGATGAGCAAGGTTGGACAGCTTTCCATCAGATCTGCTATGTATGTGGACACCCTTCATAGATGATCTGGGGGCCTTTGAGAGCAGCGAACAGAAGAATATGCCAAAGCGTCTCGGTGCCAGAACACAACCCTGTTTGACTGCACGGAGGATTTCAAAGAGTTCTGATGTTGCACTCTCATGGCTGACCTTACCCATCATGTTGACATGGAAATTGGAGATTGAAAAAATTGCAAACATTGGGGCAATCAAACACGATTTTCCAGTAGTGCCAGGTTAAAGAAAAAAAAGCTTGTGTGGAATGATTTTGCAATATGCACCTGCCTGAAGTTTATAATAGCTCGCTTTCAAGCATCGCAACTTTTGGCAGACTAGTCTTGAATTAACCATGATTCAACATAGTTTCATGAATATGACACTGATAAAGTATTACTGCCAGTAGCTAAACATTTATTAATATTTTACTTCCAATTTAAAGCAATGCCTGCTGATCACAAGTTGCCTTAATAATTGTAGGTTACTATGTTTTATAATTATGGCAGCAGGGACAAATATGAAGGGCGTTCTGAACTTGTTTCAGCTCAAAGCCATCCTACATACTGCATGTCACTGCCTTTGAGACCGGTTCTCAAAATGTTTGTTGTTCTGAATCATCAGATAATTAACTTAATCCCCACCACCTTTACTAAACCTGCTATCAGGAGAGGAGAAAGGGAGCAGAAATCTCTTCCTCATTTGCACAGCAGAATGTGAAACCTCATGCGGCGTTCTTTGATTAAATCTGATTTTGTATGAAATTTGAATTTAAATGTTGACAAAATGCTAACAAATATTAACAATCACAGTCACAAAAGTCCTAAGTGTGAGTGTCCCATTAGTGTATCATAACTGGTCTTGTCCATGCTAAAGGGGGTTTGATGACCACCCATTCTGATTCTGCCTCTGCAAAGCACCTTTGGACATTTTTATCGAAGTGAATTGCAAACAATATGCTTCACAAATGTAGGTTCTTGGGGGCGATTCTCCAATATTGGGCCCAAGAGTTCGCGCCGTCGTGAAACGCAGTTACGTATGATTCTGGCCCCCATAGGGGCCAGCACGGCGCTGGAGCAGTTCACACCGCTTCAGCCTCCTTTCGCGACGCCAAATGTGGGCCGCGCCAACCCACGCTTGCGCAGTTGGGCCGCGCCATCCTGCGCATGCGCGGGGGACTTTTTTTAACGCGCTGGCCACAACTCAAGATGGAGTCGGTGTTCAGGGGCCAGCGGCGCCAGAAAGTAGGCCCGGGGGGGGAAGAGGACGGCCCGCCGATCGGTGGACCCCATCGGAGGCCCACCACAGGCCGCCCCCCGACCATTCCCGCAGAGTTCCCGCTGGCAGCATCCGGGGTGAACAGCGCCGGCGGGACTCTGTTGTATCAGCGCGGCCGCTCGGCCCATCCGAGCCAGAGAATCGGGGCGGCCCCACCGATTCCATTGGCCCGCAGCCGGCGTCGGGGCTTCGTGGCGTGGTTGAGGTGATTCTCCGGCCTGGCACGAGGCTCGGAGAATCGTCCCCCTTTTTTTGGTGAAATGTTTGGGGTGCAAAGCAGGAAGAGGTTAAAGGAGTAGGGAGGGAGAAGGTCTTGTGGGTGAAAGCAATCCATAATCATTACAGCACAAAGTAGACCATTCAGCCCATTGTGTCTGGGTAGCTTCACGAAAGATCTATCCAATTAGTCCAACTCCACACATATTTCTGCAAAGCTTTTCCCTTCAAGAACTTATCCTGTTTCCGTTTGAAAGTTATGATTGAGTCTGCTTCCTTCACCCTTTTAGACAGGGCCTCATGTTAACTGGATCACGGCAGTTGGTGAAGTTAAAACTATGCCGGAGAGAGTTTATTGACTGAGGACACAGTCAACACTACTCCAGCCCACCAATGTCCCGGCTACCTTAGTTATAGATGTACAAAGACCTATTACCTGTTTAACAATGTAATTATCATTAAACCTTAGTAAAAAATGTAATTAATAAGACATTGGCACATTTAGGATCAGAACAACTTGTTGCTTAATGTTTACTTTCCTCATGCTGCCTCTGTGCTTTCGTTAATTATCCTAAATCTGTGTCCTCTTGTTACCTACACTGGTGGCACTGAACAGTTTCTCCTTATTTACTTATTAAAATCTCTCATGATTTTGAACATGTTAAGCAAATCTTTCAAAAATATTCTCAGAGGAAAAGCCCACTTTCTCAGGTATTTTCCTGTAACTGAAATCTTTTACCTATGGCACCATTTTAGTAATTAAATTGCCTCTGCATCCCTCCTAAAGCCTTAACATGGAAACATAGAAAATAGGAGCAGGAGGAGGCCATTCGGCTCTTCGAGCCTGATTCACCATTCATTATGATCATGGCTGATCGAGGATTTCTGGTGGCGTTGTGTAGGAGAAGGTCACACATAAGGTCGCTCCCGTCAGGATCCTTGTTTTTTAGTCCTTTTTACCTAGTTCCCAGGGAACATAGGTGAAGAAACCAAGTCCATCATACCTTGTGTTGCCCTATTATGTATTTTCTTTTATTCCCTTTCTTTCCATGTACTTAATGATCTGTTGAGCTGCTCGCAGAAAAATACTTTTCACTGTACCTCGGTACACGTGACAATAAACAAATCCAATCCATCTAATTGCATGAGGAATCTGTCGACTGAAGTATGTCGAAAGTTACAAAAAATGTTGGTGTCAAGAAGGTTACGGGTGGTAATCCTTCGACAGAGCCAGAAAGGATCATTGGGAGGGAAGATGGCGGAGACGAGACAGCCCCAGTGGGTGTGACTGCTCCTATTACAGTGAAAACACTGACTGGGCTGCTGGCGCAAGAGTTTGAAAAGCAATTCGAGAAACAATTTAATGAGCAAGGAAAGGTGATGATGGAAACCCTCAAAAAATTGAGGAGGTGCTTGGCCCAATTCAGGAAAAGTTGGGAAACACCTCGGAGGCTGTGAAGGAACATGGCGAGGTGCTGAAGGGTGTGGAGTCAGCCTTGTCTTGGCATAGCGATCAAATCGCCTCATTGGAAGCTGAGATACTGCTAGTGGAGAGAGCAACAAGCACCTGAGGGAAAAGGTGGATAATCAGGAGAACAGGCAAGGAGACAGAACCTCAAAATTGTGGGGTTGCCGGAGGGAATGGAGGGCCCGAAGCCAACTGAGAACTTTCCTCGGATGTTTGCCAAGCTGGGGGGGGGGGGGGGGGGGGGGGGGGCGATGGCAGATGTTCACTCCAGAGTTGGATAGGGCCCACCGGCAGAAACCCTGGGCGAATGAGCGCTATGGATATGGTGGCTGTTGATTCCACAGCTTCCAGGAGAAGAAGCAGATCCTGAAATGGGTCAAAGAGAATCGGGATTCGAGGTGGGAAGGAAGCATCATCTGGATATACCAGGACGTTAGAGCGGAGTTAGCTAATGAATGCTAGGGAGGTGGAGGGAGGGGCTGTAACCTGTTGGACCTGTTTAGACAGGGTTCAATGAGCCTAGCTTGTTTGTTTGGTGGGGGAGCGGTTGGTGAGGAGGTAGTATTCTTCTCTGCTAAGCAATTTGCAGGTTTATGGGGGTGGGGGAGGGGATGGGGGAAGGGGAAAGGGTAGAGATCTGATAGTGACTAGGGGTTTTTCTTTATCTTGTCTTATGGGTGTGGTTGGTGGCCATCTTAGATGGGCCTAGGGCCGAGGCACTTGGCGTAGGAACTGGACATTCCTTCACGGAGGAAATGGGTTGGGGCGGGTCGAGAGGCTTCCGATTAGACGTCACTTGGAATGTAAATTCATAAGCCATAGGAGCAGAATTAAACCATTTGGTCCATCCATGCCGAGGCACTGGAGGAAGAGTCTGACCACTTCAACAGAGCCTGCCTGCATGCAATCAACAAGAGAAAGGCTAAAATGTCTGCCCCCTCTCCCATCTGCAACTCTGGCAGGTCTGACACCCTGAATATGGCCTCCAGGAGACCCAGCCCCAATTCCATATGCAGAACCTTGGACATGGTGCTCAAAAGCCACCCTCAATATTGCTCCAACTTCAGGCTTATGGAAATGGTAGGCTGGGCTCCTCCCACACTGCTCGCAACTATCGTCCACCCCCTCAAACAGCCGGTTCATCCTCACCTTCGTTAAGTGTGCCATAGATACTAGTTTTAACCGAATCAACCCCAGCCTCCTACACGAGGTCGAGACATTGACCCTTTGCAGCACTTTGCAGCATAATTCATCTTCCAGCCCCATCCCCAGCTCTTCCTCCCACTTGCCCTTAATCCCTTCACAGATTTCCTGGCCCTTTCATAATCCTACTGTAGATCGCTAAAACAAATGCGCTCTCCAGCACCCGACCCCCCGTGACCCCCCGACCCCCCCCCCCCCCCCCCCCCCGCCCCGAAAGCACCTCCTCAAACAACAAGGAGGACGGGAAAGCCTTTCTTGCAAAATTCCATATTCCGTACCTGCATGTACCTGAAGCCCTCATCACACTGAAGCTGTTACTTCGCCCCCCACCTCCTCCAAACTTGCGAATCTCCCCTCCGGAAACAGATCCTTCATCTCTTTTACCCCTTTCTCCTCCCATCCCCAGCACCTCGCAATCATCCTCCCTGGGTGGGTACCACTACCAGATTCCCGGAATACTTCCCCGGATCGAGCGGCAGGGGTGCCGTTGCTAGTGCCAGCAGGCCCAACCCCTTACAGGACCCCGCTTCCACCCTCACCCACAGAGCCTTCATTGCTTTACTCCAGACCCGCACCTCCTCCGCAATCGACGGCCAGTAGTAGTGCAACAAATTCTGAAGAGCCATGCCCCCCAACTGCCATTCCCTTTGGAGCACCACCTTTCTTATCCTCGCAATCTTCCCTGCCCACACCAACATCAAAACCAGCCTATCCACTCCTTAGACAAATGTCTATGGCAGAAAGACCGTTAGACACTGGAACAAAAACAGAAACTGTGGCAAAATATTCATTCTGACCTCCTCCTCCTCCCCCTCCTCCTCCTCCTCCTCCATCATCATCATCATCATTGAGCCCTGTGCCTCAGCAGTTTTCCCTCTCAGATCACGTGACATTTCCTGCCCATTTCTAAATTATTCCTCATCGTGTCCAATTTCTACCACCTCCTCCTTCACTGTGACGCTGGCAGAATTTTGTTCTTTACTGAAGACAGATGGAAGGTGCAGATAGTGCTTCAACCACGCCCATTGAATCCACAAATTTAATCCATATTTGGTCCTTAAATAGTTCCACCCTTGCTTTGACAATCCTATTACTATCCACATAGTTAAAAAACACTTTTGGATTCTCTTTTATATCAGCTGATACACGCTCCGTGCCCTTTTATTTCAATTCTGAATATTCCCAGTACTTTCACATTTTTTCTAGTTCTCAACTGAATTACAATTGGCTACATTATCTTTTTTTTAATAGTTTTTATTAAGATTTTTAAAAACATATCAAAAACAAAATTACAAGAAAACCATATTAACAACACCAAACAGAAATAACACAATAACCCCAAAACCAACCCCCCCCCCCCGTAACTACAAAAAGAAGAAATAGATAATTCCAGATCCAGCAGAGGGCAGCAGAGCAGAGCTACTGATCAGCTGTTCTGGGGGAATTTGCATACGTGCAGTGCGGTCAGCCTAAGTTGAAGGTGGTTTGTGGAGGGGCTGTTGGCAAGTGACAGTTAAACCCGAAACACTTCTTGAGTGTTTCCCACCCTACCTCCTCCTCTAACCAACCCCCCCACCCCACGGTGGTTGGGAAGCGGGAGCAGGGGCCTGTCGTGAAGGTGAGTGAGTGCCTTTAAATTTGCTTACCTTTCAGCGGGAGCAGGGTTTGAGGTAATATCAGGTAAGCTCTTCCTTTCTTTTTCTTTTTCTTGTTTTTTTTAAATCTAGAGGTGATGTCAGGGAAGGCAGTACAATGCTCCTCCTGCAGAATGTTTGAGGTGAGGGACGCCGTCAGTGTCCCTGCTGATTTCATCTGTGGGAAGTGCACCCAACTCCAGCTCCTCAAAAACCGTGTTAGGGACCTGGAGCTTGAGCTGGATGAACTTCGGATCATTCGGGAGGCAGAGGGGGTCATAGATAGGAGCTTCAGGGAAGTAGTTACACCAAAGACTGGAGATAGATGGGTAACTGTAAGAGGGACTGGGAAGAAGCAGTCAGTGCAGGGACCCCCTGCGGTCGTTCCCCTGAGTAACAAGTATACCGTTTTGGATACTTGTGGGGGGGACGACTTACCAGGGGTAAGCCATGGGGTACGGGCCTCTGGCACGGAGTCTGTCCCTGTTGCTCAGAAGGGAAGGGGGGAAAGGAGTAGAACGTTAGTAATTGGGGACTCAATAGTCAGGGGCACAGATAGGAGATTTTGTGGGAGCGAGAGAGACTCACGTTTGGTATGTTGCCTCCCAGGTGCAAGGGTAAGTGATGTCTCGGATCGTGTTTTCCGGGTCCTTAAGGGGGAGGGGGAGCAGCCCCAAGTCGTAGTCCACATTGGCACTAACGACATAGGTAGGAAAGGGGACAAGGATGTCAGGCAGGCCTTTAGGGAGCTAGGATGGAAGCTCAGAGCGAGAACAAACAGAGTTGTTATCTCTGGGTTGTTGCCCGTGCCACGTGATAGTGAGATGAGGAATAGGGAGAGAGAGCAATTAAACACGTGGCTACAGGGATGGTGCAGGCGGGAGGGATTCAGATTTCTGGATAACTGGGGCTCTTTCTGGGGAAGGTGGGACCTCTATAGACAGGATGGTCTACATCTGAACCTGAGGGGCACCAATATCCTGGGGGGAAGATTTGTTAGTGCTCTTTGGGGGGGTTTAAACTAATTCAGCAGGGGCATGGGAACCTGGATTGTAGTTTTGGGGTACGGGAGATTGAGAGTATAGAGGTCAGGAGCACAGATTTGACTTCGCAGGAGGGTGCCAGTGTTCAGGTAGGTGGTTTGAAGTGTGTCTACTTCAATGCCAGGAGTATACGAAATAAGGTAGGGGAACTGGCAGCATGGGTTGGTACCTGGGACTTCGACGTTGTGGCCATTTCAGAGACATGGATAGAGCAGGGACAGGAATGGTTGTTGCAGGTTCCGGGGTTTAGGTGTTTTAGTAAGCTCAGAGAAGGGGGCAAAAGAGGGGGAGGTGTGGCGCTGCTAGTCAAGGACAGTATTACGGTGGCGGAAAGGATGCTAGATGGGGACTCTTCTTCTGAGGTAGTATGGGCTGAGGTTAGAAACAGGAAAGGAGAGGTCACCCTGTTGGGAGTTTTCTATAGGCCACCTAATAGTTCTAGGGATGTAGAGGAAAGGATGGCGAAGATGATTCTGGAAAAGAGCGAAAGTAACAGGGTAGTTGTTATGGGAGACTTTAACTTTCCAAATATTGACTGGAAAAGATATAGTTCGAGTACATTAGATGGGTCGTTCTTTGTACAATGTGTGCAGGAGGGTTTCCTGACACAATATGTTGACAGGCCAACAAGAGGCGAGGCCACATTGGATTTGGTTTTGGGTAATGAACCAGGCCAGGTGTTAGCTCTGGAGGTAGGTGAGCACTTTGGAAACAGTGACCACAATTCGGTGACCTTTACATTAGTGATGGAAAGGGATAAGTATACCCCGCAGGGCAAGAGTTATAGCTGGGGGAAGGGCAATTATGATGCCATTAGACATGACTTAGGATGTGTTGGTTGGAGAAGTAGGCTGCAAGGGTTGGGCACACTGGATATGTGGAGCTTGTTCAAGGAACAGCTATTGCATGTTCTTGATAAGTACGTGCCAGTCAGGCAGGGAGGAACGGGTCGAGCGAGGGAACCGTGGTTTACCAAAGAAGTGGAATCTCTTGTTAAGAGGAAGAAGGAGGCCTATGTGAAGATGAGGCATGAAGTTTCAGTTGGGGCGCTTGATAGTTACAAGGAAGCGAGGAAGGATCTAAAGAGAGAGCTGAGACGAGCAAGGAGGGGACATGAGAAGTCTTTGGCAGGTAGGATCAAGGAAAACCCAAAAGCTTTCTATAGGTATGTCAGGAATAAAAGAATGACTAGGGTAAGAGTAGGGCCAGTCAAGGACAGTGGTGGGAAGTTGTGTGTGGAGGCTGAGGAGATAAGCGAGATATTAAATGAATACTTTTCGTCAGTATTCACTCAAGAAAAAGATAATATTGTGGAGGAGAATGCTGAGACCCAGGCTATTAGAATAGATGGCATTGAGGTGCGTAGGGAAGAAGTGTTGGCAATTCTGGACAAGGTGAAAATAGATAAGTCCCCAGGGCCGGATGGGATTTATCCTAGGATTCTCTGGGAAGCCAGGGAAGAGATTGCTGAGCCTTTGGCTTTGATTTTTAGGTCATCATTGACTACAGGAATAGTGCCAGAGGACTGGAGGATAGCAATGTGGTCCCTTTGTTCAAGAAGGGGAGTAGAGATAACCCCGGTAACTATAGGCCGGTGAGCCTAACGTCTGTGGTGGGTAAGGTCTTGGAGAGGATTATAAAAGATACGATTTATAATCATCTAGATAGGAATAATATGATTAGGGATAGTCAGCATGGTTTTGTGAAGGGTAGGTCATGCCTCACAAACCTTATCGAGTTCTTTGAGAAGGTGACTGAACAGGTGGACGAGGGTAGAGCAGTTGATGTGGTGTATATGGATTTCAGTAAAGCGTTTGATAAGGTTCCCCACGGTCGGCTATTGCAGAAAATACGGAGGCTGGGGATTGAGGGTGATTTAGAGATGTGGATCAGAAATTGGCTAGTTGAAAGAAGACAGAGAGTGGTAGTTGATGGGAAATGTTCAGAATGGAGTTCAGTTACGAGTGGCGTACCACAAGGATCTGTTCTGGGGCCGTTGCTGTTTGTCATTTTTATAAATGACCTAGAGGAGGGCGCAGAAGGATGGGTGAGTAAATTTGCAGACGACACTAAAGTCGGTGGAGTTGTAGACAGTGCGGAAGGATGTTGCAGGTTACAGAGGGACATAGATAAGCTGCAGAGCTGGGCTGAGAGGTGGCAAATGGAGTTTAATGTGGAGAAGTGTGAGGTGATTCACTTTGGAAAGAATAACAGGAATGCGGAATATTTGGCTAATGGTAAAATTCTTGGTAGTGTGGATGAGCAGAGGGATCTCGGTGTCCATGTACATAGATCCCTGAAAGTTGCCACCCAGGTTGATAGGGTTGTGAAGAAGGCCTATGGTGTGTTGGCCTTTATTGGTAGAGGGATTGAGTTCCGGAGCCATGAGGTCATGTTGCAGTTGTACAAAACTCTAGTACGGCCGCATTTGGAGTATTGCGTACAGTTCTGGTCGCCTCATTATAGGAAGGACGTGGAAGCATTGGAACGGGTGCAGAGGAGATTTACCAGGATGTTGCCTGGTATGGAGGGAAAATCTTATGAGGAAAGGCTGATGGACTTGAGGTTGTTTTCGTTAGAGAGAAGAAGGTTAAGAGGTGACTTAATAGAGGCATACAAAATGATCAGAGGGTTAGATAGGGTGGACAGCGAGAGCCTTCTCCCGCGGATGGAGGTGGCTAGCACGAGGGGACATAGCCTTAAATTGAGGGGTAATAGATATAGGACAGAGGTCAGAGGTGGGTTTTTTACGCAAAGAGTGGTGAGGCCGTGGAATGCCCTACCTGCAACAGTAGTGAACTCGCCAACATTGAGGGCATTTAAAAATTTGTTGGATAAGCATATGGATGATAAGGGCATAGTGTAGGTTAGATGGCCTTTAGTTTTTTTTCCATGTCGGTGCAACATCGAGGGCCGAAGGGCCTGTACTGCGCTGTATCGTTCTATGTTCTATGTTCTATAAGCACCCGGCATATTCAATAACCACAGATACACATTTCTCCCTTCCCCCGCAACAAACCCCCCTCCCTCCCTCCCCCCCCTCCCCCTCCTCTCCCTCCTCTCCCTCCCTCCCCTCCCCCCCCAGGTTGCTGCTGCTGCTGCTGGCCTATTTTCCTACCGTACGGAAGTCAAGGAAAGGCTGCCACCGCCTAAAGAACCCCTGTACTGATCCCCTCAGGGAAAATGTCACCTTCTGCAATTTGATGAACCCCGCCATATCATTGATCCAGGCCTCCACGCTTGGGGGCCTCGCATCCTTCCATTGAAACAAAATCCTCCGCCGGGCTACTAGGGACGCAAAGGCCAGAACATCGGCCTCTTTCACCTCCTGCACTCCCGGCTCCACTGCAACCGCAAAAATTGCGAGTCCCCAGCCTGGCTTGACCCTGGATCCTACCACCCTCTACACCGTCCTTGCTACCCCCTTCCAAAATTCCCCCAGCGCTGGGCATGCCCAAAACATATGGGCATGGTTAATTGGCTACATTATCATAAGCCTCCTTTGGCTGTTTAATTTTAATCGTTCTGTGGCTGGATTTTGTTGTAGAAGGTGACAGTGATGCTAACAGCTCTCATCATTATTCAAGTGTAAATTAGACAGAATCTTCAGGACAATGTGCATGCACAGTTATTATGAATATCCCCCCCCCCCCCCCCCCAACCACCTCCCCTCACACACACAGACACACACACACATCCCCTGCTGCTGGGAGAGTTATTCTGCTTTTCCAGAAAGATCTGTGAGAATACTTTCTCTACAACAGACATTTTATTTAAATACATGGAACACTGGGACTTCCTGTACTTAGATATCCATTAAACTTGCCAGAAAAAAAATACACCTTGTCATTTCCAGTATAAACAATTTGTTTCAAAAACAATTGCCTGTGGTAAGTCTTAATTACTGCCAAACAATTTCTCTGAAACTAAAAATTAACTTGTACTCGTGAAATCTTATTCCTTCAGATTTTTAATTATTGCTTTAAAAAGTTGATTCTTTTTTTAAAAACTTTAATTTTCTCTTAATCCTACATTTCCTTCTCTCTCTTTGAGGTGGCACAGTGCTGCCTCACAGTGCCAGAGTCCCGGGTTCAATTCCGGCCTTGGGTCACTGTCTGTGCGGAGTCTTCACATTCTCCCTGTGTCTGCGTGGGTTTCCTCCGGGTGCTCCGGTTTCCTCCCACAGTCCAAAGATTTGCAGGTTAGGTGGATTGGCCGTGATAAATTGCCCCAAGTGGGGTTACATGGATGGGTGGGGGATTGAGCCGAGGTAAGGTGCTCTTTCAAAGGGTTAGTACAGACCCGATTGGCCAAATGGCCTCCTACTGCATTGTTCTGATTCTGTCTTTCACTGTGCCTTCACTGTACTGACACTTGCTAGTTCAGACCCTGTGCTGCTCGTGAATAATCTTCAATCTGACTGGTTAAGGAGCGGATGCTTCCTCTTCTGGGAATTCTAGAAGGAGAGGTCATAGTCTTAGGGTAAGAGGTAGCAAATTTAGAAGAGAGTTGAGCAGAAGCTATTTCTCCCAAAGGGATGTGTATCTGGAATTAGCTACCCCAGAGTGCGGTGGATGCTGGGACAGTGAGTATATTTAAGGAGGAGTTAGACAGATTTTTAATTGGGAACGGGTTGAAGGGTTATGGAAAATGGGCAGGATGGTGGAGTTAAGGCCAGGACGAAATCAGCCATGATCACATTGTGGAACAGACTCGATGGACCAAATTGTCTAATTCTGCTCCTATATCTTTTGAATTGATTAACTTCTTACCACGTGCCCCAAATGCTCTGGAGAGGGGGTTATGCCATTCTGGCTCTCTAATGTTCAGTAGGTTTCAGTGCAGAGTCCCATAAATAGTCCGTGGACAAGTGCAATGGATGCAGTTTATTCACCACTGTGAGGAAGTTCCAATGATTTTTTGTCATTCAGGGAGCTTTAGCCTGCTATGATCTTCCTTTCCCTTATTGTGGGAATGTGCCCAGCCTGAAAACATGTTATTTGAAGGCCTCCCATGGGTTATTTGCTGTTCAACCTGTCATCTTTGATTCCAAGCCACTGAGCCAGGTCCCCTTTTTGAAATTAGCCCTTCTCCAGTTATTTTCACGTTTGACTTTTCCATAACTGCTCTCAACCAAGAGACAGTCACTTTTCCAAAATGCTCTCCGAAAGAAACAAGCTCGAGTTAAACCACTTCATTCCCAGAACTAGATCCAGTCCTCTGCACCTTACCTCTTTGAGCTGGTAACATACCAATCAAGAACGTTCTTCTGTGCATTTCAGGAATACCTCCTCCAGCTCTTTGCCCTGTTATTTTCTCAGTCTTTATTAGCATAACTGAAGTCCCCAATTATCACTAATTTCAAGTTCTTGAGTCATTGATTTGATACACTATCTCCTTCCCAATTTTTGGTGACCTATAGTAGACACCCAGCAGCGTAATAGTTCCCCTATTGTTTCTTAATTCTAACCCTCAGGTACATCATCCCTCTCTAGTGCTATATCTTTGACCAATGCTGCCACCCTGCCCCTTTTTTCTTCCCTACCTTTCTTGA
The DNA here is from genome assembly GCF_902713615.1 of Scyliorhinus canicula. Lineage (NCBI taxonomy): Eukaryota > Metazoa > Chordata > Chondrichthyes > Carcharhiniformes > Scyliorhinidae > Scyliorhinus > Scyliorhinus canicula. The sequence goes on along the minus strand of NC_052160.1, from coordinate 4,836,225 downwards.
GTACATTTGAGCCAGGAATATTAAATGCCTGTTCCTCTACTTGTTTCAGCCAGGTTTCTCTTATTGCCCTTCCATCGTAATCCCTTGTGGCTCATTGTGACTACAGTTTGCCAACCTTATTTAACACAGCCCTTGATTTTACGCCCAAGCACTCTTAACTCATCCAACCTGTCTCGTATTTCCCCTCTCTTTGACTCTTCTATTTCTGAACAATTCATTATTCTGGTTTGTTGCTCCCAGTCTTCTGTGCACGTTATATTACCTCTCTCCTACTTTTATAATAATAATCTTTATTAGTGTCACAAGTAGGCTTACATTAACACTGCAATGAAGTTACTGTGAAAAGCCCCTAGTCGCCACACTCCAGGGTCTGTTCGGGTACACTGAGGGAGAATTCAGAATGTCCAATTCACCGAACAAGCGTGTCTTTCGGAACTTGTGAGAGGAAACCGGAGCACCTGGAGGAAACCCATGCAGACATGGGGAGAACGTGCAGATTCCACACAGTGACCCAAGCTGGGAATTGAACCTGGGACCCTGGCGCTGCGAAGCAGCAGTGCTAACCACTGTGCTACTGTGCCGCTCATCCTGACGCACCTGTTACTGCCAATTTGTTTAAACCCTGACTGTGAAAGCTTTGTTCTCAGCTGTGGTGTGGTACAACCCATCCATTTTGTACCAAGTTCCCCCTGCCTCAAAACAGGTCCCAATGCCCCAGCAATCTGAAAACCTACCACATTTCTCCAGTCTCATGTTAACCTATCTTATCTCACTGCTCCTATACTCACTAGCACACGGCAATGGAAGTAACCCAGAGGTTACCACCTGTGAAATCCTGTTCTCTAGCTCATTCCCTAGCTCCTGACCTATACTATGGTTTCAACATGGACCATAACTTTTGGCAGTTCCGCTTCCGTTCAGTGATGCCCTCTATCCTGGCACTGTAGGGAGGCCTTCTCTGCTGAGGCAAAAGGGTTCCTCCTCTCCTATTATAGTTCCTCCTGCCTCTATTCCAAAGAAACCAAGCCCAGCCTATCGAATCGTTCCTCATGGTTAAAAGTATCCATCCTTGGGCAGCACGGTGGCCTAGTGGTTAGCACAACCGCCTCACGGCGCTGAGGTCCCAGGTTCGATCCCGGCTCTGGGTCACTGTCCGTGTTGAGTTTGCACATTCTCCCCGTGTCTGCGTGGGTTTCGCCCCCACAACCCAAAAAAATGTGCAGAGTAGGTGGATTGGCCATGCTAAATTGCCCCTTAATTGGAAAAAATAATTGGCTTATCTAAATTTATTTTAAAAAAGTATCCATCCTTGTAAATCTTCTCTGCACCTCCTTGAGTCTAACTCCTCACATCATATATGACTTATGTTTGATATGTTTGAAGTTCAGTATTCCTTTATCTGCTATTTATTTATGTGACCCTGTATTTACTGCAATACAGATCCCTTTAATACTGTCATCCTCTATTTAGTTCATTTTTATTTTGGGCGCGATCTAACCAAATTGGAAGAGTCCCATGACGAGCGTATTTAGCCGGGTGTTTCCTGGTGCTCACAGCACCGAGAAACACCGCGTTATCTATCAGGACTTTGTTTCAATTCGAGGCCCCAGCTCCACTCGCCGGACTTCTTCAGTGCAAGAAGAGATCGAGAAGCCATTGTTAAATGACATCCCGATCTCTCAACCCCTGATGGGACCCCTGAACCCCTCCCAAAGCCCCAGTTCACCTATAAGGGGGTCCTAGGGCCCCACCCCACCCCACCTCCACAGGACACCCCGGGCCCTATCTCCAGCATAGGAAAACTGCCAGCCAGGCACCCTGGCAATGCCCCTGTCTGTCACCTGGGCACCTTGGCAGTGTCAGCCTGGCACCCAGATGGCACCAGCAGTGTGGCACCAGAGGGCAAGCATCTGGGGGCCTTCGAAGGTGATCTCGCAAGGCGTGGCGAGCCGGGTAGATCCTGGAAGAGGGATCTCCTGGCATCTACCGGCTGTGCCCCCTTTCAGGCGCAATGTGGCTGGTAAATCGTGCCCTTTATCTCTTTAGATTGAATTAATTGTTAACAGAATTACAGAACGATTACAGCACAGATAGTGGCCATTTGGCCCATCATGGTTCCCTAAATGAGAGATGGTGGCCATTTGGGTTATTATGGTTCCCTAAATAATAATAATCGCTTATTGTCACAAGTAGGTTTCAATGAAGTTACTGTGAAAAGCCCCTAGTCGCCACATTCTGGCGCCTGTTCGGGGAGGCTGGTACGGGAATTGAACTCGCGCTGCTGGCCTTGTTCTGCATTACCAGCTGGCTGTTTAGCCCACTGTGCTAAGCCAGCCCAATGAGAGATGGTAGCCCTCTGACCCATCATAGTTCTCTGATGAGAGGTGTGGCCATTTGTCCCATCATAGTTCTTTTTTTTTAAAACACTTTTTATTGAAGAAATTTTTCAGAGTACAAACATTTTAACCCCCCCCTACATTTGAATTATATCAACACAAAGTCAAACCCCCCTACTTAACAAGAATCCCCCCCACCCCCTACCCGCGCGCCCCCTCCCCTCCCCCACACCCTCCCCCCCCTCCCTCCCGCCCTCCCCTCCCCTCCCGGGTTGCTGCTGTCACGACCTCAGTTTCTATCTCTGATCTAAGAGGTCCAGGAAGGGTTGCCATCGCCTGAAAAACCCCTGCACCGACCCTCTCAGGGCGAATTTGATTCTTTCCAAATGGATGAAGTTTGCCATGTCGTTTAACCAGGTGTTAACACTTGGCGGCCTTGCGTCCCTCCACTGAATCAAGATCCTCCTCCGAGCCACCAAGGACGCAAAGGCTAATATTCCAGCCTCCCTCGCCTCCTGTACCCCCGGCTCCACCCCAACCCCGAAGATCGCAAGTCCCCATCCTGGCTTGACCCTGGACCCCACCGCTCTCGACACCGTCCCTGCCACCCCCTTCCAGAACTCCTCCAGTGCCGGACATGCCCAAAACATGTGTGCATGATTCGCAGGGCTTCCCGAACATCTGACACACCTGTCTTCACCCCCGAAAAACCGACTCATCCTTGGCCCCGTCATGTGGGCTCTATGCAGTACCTTAAATTGAATGAGACTCAGTCTCGCACATGACGACGACGAGTTGACCCTCGTCCCATCATAGTTCTCTGAATGAGAAATCCACCTTGTACCATTCCTCCACCTTCTCCTCGTAATCCTGCACAGTCTTCTTTTTCAGATAACAATCCAATTCCTTTTTGAAGGCCTCAGATGAATCTGCCTCCACCACACCCTCCGGCAGCACATCCCTGATCCTGACCACTCCCTGTGAGAAAAAGATTCCTCGTGCTACCATTGCTTCCACTGCCAATTACCTGAAATTTGGGTCCTCTGCTTCTCCATCTTTCCACCAATGGGAAGAGTTTCTCTATCTAATCTGCTAGACCCTCAAGGATTTTGGAACATCTCTATTGAATCTCCTCTCAACCTTCTCTTCTGAGGGCGGCACGGTGGCACAGTGATTAGCATTGCTGCCTACGGCGCTGAGGACCCGGGTTCGATTCCCGGCCCTGGGTCACTGTGAGGAGTTTGCACGTTCTCCCTGTGTCTGCGTGGGTTTCACCCCCACAACCCAAAGATGTGCAGGTTAGGTGGATTGGCCACGTTAAATTGCCCCTTAATTGGAAAAAACGAATTGGATATTCTAAATTTAAAAAAAAAAAAACCTTCTCTTCTGCAAGGAAAAGAATCCCAACTTCTCCAATGTTGTGCCGAGCATTGTCCGAAACCAAGATCAAGCTATCCCACTCCCTGTCATTCTGGTGTGCTCCATGTGCCTATCCAATAACCGCTTGAAAGTTCCTAAAGTGTCCGACTCCACTATCACAGCAGGCAGTCCATTCCACACCCTAACCATTCTCTGAGTAAAGAACCTACCTCGGACATCCCTCCTATATCTCCCACCCTGAATCTTATAGTTATGCCCCCTTGTAACAGCTACATCCATCCGAGGAAACAGTCTCTGAACGTCCACTCTATCTATCCCCCTCATCATCTTATAAACCTCTATTAAGTCGCCTCTCATCTTTTGTTGGAATGTGGTTTTGTTGTTATTGTTTACATTTGGAATAAAATTTAAAAAAGAACTGGACAGAATATTCAGCGGAGGCTGAACCAGCGTTTGATACAATTTTAACATAACCTCGATGCTCTTGTTCTCTATGTCCTCTTAATAAAGCCTAAGGTACTGTATGTTCTAATTATTTATATACGTACTTGTTATTTAATGCCCCTCTCCCCTTGTGTTCTGATTTTCCTCACTCACTAAATATCCTATTGTTTAACAGATTAATCCACCTTTGATCAATCTCTTTCTCCAATCCTGGTTTATAAACTGCTCCTGGTTGAAAGTATTAGAGTTTAGTAAAAGTACGAACCTTTAGCCCGACGAAGGATTCTGCTACAGTGGAAGGATGCAAGGCCCCCAAGTGTGGAGACCTGGATCAGTGACATGGCGGGATTTATAAAGTTGGAAAGGGTCAAGTTTGCCCTGAGAGGATCAATACAAGGGTTCTATAAACGATGGCAGCCTTTTCTGGACTTCCTGGCTCAGAGATAGGTATCTTGGTCAATAGCAGCAGCAACCCGGGAGGGGGGGGGGGGGGGGGGGGGGGGGGTGGTGTTCCGTATTGTACTGTCTATTCTGTAACTTTATATTGTGTTAATTTGCGTTGTTGTTAAAATGCTGTGTTGTTCACGGAGGTGGGGCGAATGTTTATGATTGTTAATATTATTGTTATTTTTGGTATTTTACTATGGTGCGTTATTGTTGTATAAATTCAAAATTTTTCAATAAAAATTATTTCAAAAAAAAAGTACGAACCTTTATTCATCAATTTTGAAAAAGTAACCCGGGTCAAGTGAAGCAGTAACTAGTTAGATATATTCCACAAAGCCATGTGAAAGATATTTAACAGGGGTGGTGTCCTCAGGACTGAGTATGCAGAAGTTTAAGTGATGTCACACTGATCTCTGATCAGTAACAAAGGAGGAGTTCTAACAAGAGGTGGCTATAACCTTGTAGATTCCCTCTCTCTAGTTGTCAGCTGCCCTGCCCAATGTTCTCCGGAGGGTTTTTTTTGTGCGAGAAAGAAGAGGGCTTGCCTAAACCAAGTGAGCGAGTCCTCTGCAGATCAATGAGTGATGTGGAAAGTTCTCATCTCCCAGGTTGAGCGGTTCCCCTGGTTCTCCAATGTGGTCTGGTACAGCGGCATCTTCGCAGCGGGGGATCTGGCCCAGCAGAAACTTCTAAAACCCGATGATATCGACTTGAGGCAGACGAGAAATGTCGCCCTTCTGTCTTTAAGCTTCCATGGGAATTTTTTCTACCTGTGGCTGAAGTTGATGGATAAGGTGTTCCCCGGCAAGGGATTGGGCAGCGTCATACGGAAGGTGGTGTGTGACCAACTGGTGATGACTCCAACTGGCATCAGTGCCTATTACATAGGTAGGTACCTAGCCTGGGAAAGCAGCACCAGTCAATATCTAACTTGCGCCCACAAAGTGTGTGAGATGACCAACAGACTGAATGAGCTATTTTTAACCCAGAGCAAAGCTAAAATTCAGTAGTGTATGGGTGTTAAGCACATCATCGAAATGAATGTTTGTTCTGAAATTGTAAATAATCGACCAATGGAAATGTTTTTGATAGCAATAGTTATGGCCCTAAAATCCTAATGTGCCTTGGCTTTCTAACACTGGTATCTCTAATGTACAACTGCAACAGTTTAGAGAAAGTGTACAACCCTTTTGGGCAGAATGTGTTTGCCCTTGTTATTTAAATATAGTCCGAATTTTGGACATAAATGGAGGCCAGTAAACCCCTTCCCAAAAAAGCTTTGAGCCATGTGTAGTGCAGCATTGGATTAAGGGAATATAGTCGCAGGAACCCCCGCACAGCGCCCACACCTATCCTCCACCCCCTCAAAGAACCTGCTCATCCGTGCCACCCTCGTGTGACCTGTAGACCACCTTAAATTGTATCAGGCTGAGCCTGGCACAGGATGAGGGTGCATTAACTCTCCTCAGGGCCTCCTCCCATAATCCGGCCTCCCACTCCCCACCCAGCTCTTCTTCCCACTTTCACTTCACCTCCCCTATCGGGGCTCCCTCCCACTCCATCAGTTTCCCGTAGATCTCCGAAACTTTCCCCTCTACTACTCCTGATGTGAAGATGCCAGCGTTGGACTGGGGTGAGCACAGTAAGAAGTCTTACAACACCAGGTTAAAATTAAACGTCACTGTTTGGCGTCACTAGCTTTCGGAGCACTGCTCCTTCCTCAGGTGAATGAAGAGGTATGTTCCAGAAATATATATATAGACAAAGTCAAAATGCAAGACAATATTTTGTATGCGGGCATTTGCAGTCTCCTACTCCTGTTCTGGACAGTGATGGGTGTCCACTGCGGCCTGGTGTGCGTGGGCAGGGTGTTCCAGGTTGGGGGGGGGGGGGGGGGGAATCAGAGGGGTAATTGTGGGAGCCACCGCTGTTTGTCAGTCTAACACCCTCTCCCAATTCCTTACAGATATTGAACACTATGGCAGGGATGTAGGACTCAGAAGTTGCCCTCGTGGTGTTGGTGCTACGCGATGCGGCCAGACACCAGAGATGGCAGCAGCAACGTTTGCTAATGCTCGAGGCGACGGCCCATGTGCCGGACCTCGCCCCACACCCTGAGGACCCGGCCACCCATCAAGCCAGGGAGGGACCTAGAGGGGGAGTCAGGGGGGCCAGATGAAGATACTGCACGTATGTGCCCGTTTCCCGGGGAGCCTCCATGACAGCTAAATCCTGGGGCAGTCGGTCATCCCTGTCCTCTTCGAGGAACAGCCCAGGATGGGCAGCTGGCTCTTGGTGGACAAGGGATTTCCACTGAGGATCTGGTTAATGATGCCTGTACGGACGCTGGAGACAATGAGGCCCATGTGGCCACCTGGACTTACATTGAACGGTGCATCGGACTCCTCAAGATGCGGTTCTAATGCCTCAACCACTCCGGTGGTGGACTCCAGTACACCGCCAGGAGGGTCGCCCTCTTTGTGGTGGTCTGCTGTGCCCTCTACAACCTGCTGCACAGCAGCGGGGCGATGTGCTGGACGTTGATGATGAGGAACATGTGGCCACCTCCAAGAAGGAGGATGATGAGGAGGCGCCGGACCAGCACAGGCTGGAAAACGGGAATGTGGAGGATCCTGAGGCCGAGCTGAAGGCTGCAGGACATGCGGCAGCGGTGAGGGTCTGGCAAGCCTGGAGGGTCAGGGGGGCCTTCATACTCACCCGGTTCACTTAGGACGTGGTCTGGTCCATTATCGCAAAATTACCCACCCACTACCCCCATTTCCCACCATCCCAGGGTATGTGTCACATCACTCCAGGGTGCTGGGACTGCGTCGGCACTGTCAGCGGGTCACTGTCGAGGGCAGGAGGGTAATGATAATCTGCAGAGAGCTGAGCATCAGTGCTCCTCAATCTATAATATAGTCTGACCCCTGCCTGTCTGCTGAGTGCTCACTCACACCCATCACCTGCACGCGATGATGAATTGCAAAATAAAGAGACAGAGTATCCTACTGGTTGTGCACAAGGGTGTTTAATGTTCTCAACCCTCCCCCCCACCTCCATCACCCCCTTACCTGCCCCCCCCAACTCCCCTACCCTCCCGCACGCCCTACGCGCCCCATCTTGCCCAACCCTCCCCCAGTGCCCTCAGTGATCCTCGATGTGCTTGTCCCTCCACTATGTCGAGGTGTCTCCTCAGGATGCACATCTGAGGTGGAAGCAGCCAGCTCCTTACCTCGTCCAGTGGCCTTCGTTCCCAAGTCCGATGTTTATATGTTCCTAACAGCTTATGAATGGAAGTTCTCATCAATTTAATTAATTTCCATCAAAAGAATTCTGGTGGTACCTCAACAGGACAGACTGTGAATAAGCAGAGAATCAAAGTAGGCGAGGGTGGCACGGGACCACAGTGGTTAGCACTGTTGCTTCACAGCACCAGGGTCCCAGGTTCAATGCCCGGCTTGGGTCACTGTCTGTGTGGAGTCTACACGTTCTCCCTGTGTCTGCGTGGCTTTCCTCCGGGTGCTCCGGTTTCCTCCCACAAGTCCCGAAAGACGTGCTATTAGGTAATTTGGACATTCTGAATTCTCCCTCTGTGTACACGAACAAACGCCGGAGTGTGGCGACTAGGGGATTTTCACAGTAACGTCATTGCAGTGTCAATGTAAGCCTGCTTGTGACACTAGAATCATAGAATGTACAGTGGAGAAGGAGCCAATCGGCCCATCGAGTATGCATCCGTCCCTGGAATGAGCACGCTACTTAAGCCCATGCCTCCACCCCCTATCCCCGTAACGCAGTAACCCCACCTAACCTTGCTGACACTAATGGGAAATTTAGCATGGACTGTCCACCTAACCCGCACATCTGTGGGAGGAAACCGGAACACCGAGAGGAAACCATGCAGACATGGCGAGAATGTGCAGACTCCGTACAGACAGTGACCCAAGCCGGGAATTGAACTCAGGTCCCAGGAGCTGTGAGGCAGCAGTGCTAACCACTGTGCTACTGTGCTGCCCCTAATAAAGATTATTATTATGCCTACGGCACTGAATCCCGGGTTCGATCCCGGCCCCAGGTCACTGTCCGTGTGGCGTTTGCACATTCTCCCTGTGGCTGCGTGGGTCTCACCCCCCACAACCCAAAGATGTACAGATTAGGTCAGGGGTGGGCAAACTTTTCCGTGCAAGGGCCGCATTCAGAAATTCACAATTCACAAAGGGCCGCATAGTATATTAAGTAAAATAATTACTTCACCCGGTTATGATTCTGGGAGCCTCATATAGAACATAGAACAGTACAGCACAGAACAGGCCCTTCGGCCCTCGACGTTGTGCCAAGCAATGATCACCCTACTCAAGTCAACGTATCCACCCTATGCCAGTAAGTAACCCAACAGCCCCCCCACCCATTAACCTTTTTAAAAAAATTTAAAAAAAAAAAAAAATTTAAAAAAAAAAAATTTTTTTTTTTTTTTTTTTAATGACTTGGTGGGCCGCAGAAATACCTTTGGCGGGCCGCATGCGGCCCGCGGGCCGTAGTTTGCCCACCCCTGGATTAGGTGGATTGGCCATGCTAAATTGCCCCTTAATTGGGAAAAAAAATAATTGGGTATGCTAAGTTTATTGAAAAAAGGAGTTCTTTATTCTCATCCAACTACAATTTTGTTTAGGTATGAGTGCAATGGAAGGGAAACAAGATATCCTTGCTGTCTGGAGAGAAACATTCTGGAAAACATATCAGGTAAAAAGAAAACTACCAGCAAACCATGGTGTATTTTTCAGTGAAATTCAGCCCAACCCAACAATGAGCCTGATCTTGCTTTTCAAGTGTTGTTGCAATATATATTTGTTCTGAAAGCTAAGGTAAGGCCAATACTTGTCTGAAATAAAACAGGAAGTGCTGGAAAGATTCTGCAGGTCTTGGCAGCAATGTTGGGGAAAAAAGATTTTGAGACAGATATGACTTCTTCAGAAGTTCTGAAGGGCTTTGAAGGAGCGTTATTACATTCGACTCAAAACATGAACTCTTTTTCTCCACAGATACGGCTAGATCTGCCGCATATTACCTGCACTTTCTGCTTTTATTTCAGATTGTCAACATCTGCAGTATTGTGCTTTTACAATCCTTCACTAAAATCAGAGTATACGGCCAAAATCTCAGACTAGGGGCAGCACCGCGGTGCAGTGGTTAGCACTGGGACTACGGCGCAGAGGACCCGGGTTCGAATCCCGGCCCTGGGTCACTGTCTGTGTGGAGTTTGCACATTCTCCCCGTGTCTACGTGGGTTTCACCCCCGCAACCCAAAAGATGTGCTGGTTAGGTGGATTGGCACGCTAAATTGCCCCTTAATTGGAAAGAAAATGATTGGGTACTCTAAACTTATTAAAAAAACCTCTCAGACTAAAGGGACAATCCTTTAAAACAGAGATGAGGAGGAATTTCTTCAGGCAGAGGGTGGTGAATCTGTGGAAATCTTTGCCGCAGAAGGCTGTGGAGGCCAAATCGCTGAGTGTCTTTAAGACAGAGATAGATAGGTTCTTGATTAACAAGGGGATCAGGGGTTATGGGGAAAAGGCAGGAGAATGGGGGTGAGAAACATATCAGCCATGATGGGCTGATTGGCCTAATTCTGCTCTTATGTCTTATGGTCATGGTCTAAAATGGAAACTGATAGTATTTTGGCACAATTCAGGTTTAAGCACATTTTCGTTTCACGCATCTCTTTTGTGATTAAACTAATCGATTTTATTAACTTTCCTTTTCCTTTTCCTGAGGCCTCCTCAGACCACATGTCACTTACACCATGTAAAACCATCGGTGGGCACCCAATATCAGTTACAATATTTGCAACTTTAACCAGAGGTCTCTTCATGGTTCCCCTCCCACCCTGGGGGGAGCACCTTTCCATGTCCCAGTGTGGTGCATTAAAAGTGAAATACATTTCAATTCCATCTCAAACATATTGGCCTGGTTTTTGCAAGGGCACTCACTGCTGAACCTCAAAGAAAGATGCCCACAAGGATCTGACAATCTTTGTGACATAGTTTTCATCCTTCTCAGCGGCAGTTTAAGTTCCAAGTCAAGGACAAATCTCAACATGCAGCAGCAGTGACAACAGCAATAGGTAATTAGCCAATTACATAGGATTGGCCATGCTAAATTGCCCCTTAGTGTCCACTGGTTCAGTACAGTTATGGGGATTGGGCAGGGTCGTGGACCTGGGTAGGGTATTCTTTTAAAAAAATTTAGAGTACCCAAATCATTTTTTTCAATTGAGGGTCAATTTAGCGTGGCCAATGCCCTACCCTGCACATCTTTTGGTTGTGGGTGCGAAACCCACACAAACACGGGGAGAATGTGCAAACTCCACACGGACAGTGACCCAGAGCCGGGATCGAACCTGGGACCTCAGCGCGTGAGACAGCAGTGCTAACCACTAAGCCACCGTGCTGCCCCTGGGTAGGATACTCTTAAAAAGGGTATGTGGAGACTCGATGGGCCGAATGTCCTCCTGCCCAGTAGCTATTCTATGATTCTACATTGAAGAATTCTCAAAGCAAACCAAGAAATCTAAAGTACTAATACCCTTCACTTTTAATTCAAATCTTCAGGTAGTTAAATGAAGGGCACGACCTAGCTAAATGGGAACATAGTCCCGTAGCGAGCATGTTTAGAAACACCACGCAGCGCTCATTCGAGTAGGTACGGGGCCTCAGCGGAGAACCACCTGACAAGGCCACACAGAGGAGCTCCGTTCGCCGGAACTCTTCAGTAAGCAGGAGAGCGGGTTGCCATTTCTCAATGGCATCCCGATCTCTTGACACACCCGCCCCAAAGCCCCAACACACCTATAATAGTGTCCTCAGGCCCCCTCCAATCCCCACACCCGGGCAGGGTACCCCAGGCCCGCTCCACAGTGCAGCAAAAATGCCAGCTGGCACCTGAGCTGTGCCAGCCTGGGTACCAGCCTGGCACTTTGAAGATGCCCAGGTGGCACTGGCAGAGGTACCGCCAGGGTGCCAGTTCAGCAGTGCCAAGGTACAAACTGATTGGATTGGATTGGATTTGTTTATTGTCACGTGTACCGAGGTACAGTGAAAAGTATTTTTCTGCGGGCAGCTCAACAGATCATTCAGTACATGGGAAGAAAAGGGAACTAAACAGAATTCAAGAAAATACATGAGAATACATAATAGGGCAACACAATATATACAATGTAACTACCTAAGCATTGGCATCGGATGAAGCATACATGGGTGTAGTGTTAATGAGGTCAGTCCATAAGAGGGTCATTTAGGAGTCTGGTGACAGTGGGGAAGAAGCTGTTTTTGAGTCTGTTCGTGCATGTTCTCAGACTTCTGAATCTCCTGCCCGATGGAAGAAGTTGGAAAAGTGAGTAATCCGTCTGGTCCCCGTTTGTGGAGACCAGTACTGACCAGTGCTCACCTGAGATCTACAAGGTGAAGGGGTTAGATCCCAATGCCTTGGGCAGATCATAGGAATGCATGTTGGAGTGAGACAGCTAGTCTCACTCTAATATGCAGATTTGCCAAAAAGTGATCCGCCCACAATGGGCAGGGTTCACATTCTGACGTCTCAGGAGATCGGCATAGATCTTGCGAGGTGTGGCGAGCTGGGTAGATCCCGAAAGAGGGATCTCCCAGCATTTACCAGTTGCGCTGCACTGCGCCCACACTGCTTTTCAGGTGTAACGCAGCCGGTAGATCGCACCCAATGATTACAATTGAATTAAGGTAGAATAAAATAAAGATAAAAAAAACATGTTTTTTTATTCTTTAAAAGTCTGTGAAACTTATTATTATGGACAAATGTGACATTCCACAAATATAAAATTAGTTTCTCAGATTCAGTGAGGATGCCTGGCAGTAATTATAATGTTAAAAATCCAGTTACATCTCATTCAGCAAGATGTAACTTTCACAAGGAGTGCTCCAGCGAAGCCAATCGGACAAGCGTGCAAGTTCGCATCAGCACAGCCTCTCGAGAAGTGTAGGGTCACCGGAAGCAACTTCTGGATTTCCACGTTACTGTATACGTGCTTAGATTCCAGGAGCTGTCAGTTTCAGTGGAGTAATGTTGATGAATGCTGATAGTTTCACTGTTATTACCGCCACAACAAATGAACCATTGTACTTTAGTATAACACTGTCCAATTCTGCATGATTACTTATTGTCTTACCTATTGTTCTAAATGTCATTTTTTTCCCATTCACTCATGAGATGTGGGCAGTGCTGGTTAGACCAGCATTTATTGCCCATTTCTAATTGCCCTTGAGGAGATGGTGGTGAGCTGTCTTCATGAACCGTTGCAGTCCGTGTGGTGTAGGTACACCCACTGTGCTCTTAGGGAGGGAGTTCCAGGCTTTTTACCCAGTGACAGTGAAGGAACGGTGATATATTTCCAAGCCAGGATGGTAAGTGGCTTGGAGGGGAACCTCCAGGTGGTGGGGTTCCCAGGTGTCTGCTGTCCTTGCCCTTCTAGATGGTAGTGGCCATGGGTTTGGGAGGTGCTATCTAAAGCGGTGAGTTGCTGCAGTGCATCTTGTACATGGTACACGCGCTTGCTACTATGCATCAGTGGTGGAGGGAGTGAATGTTTGTGGATGAGATGCCAATCAAGCTGGGCTGCTTTGTCTTGGATGGTATCAAGCCTCTTGTTGGAGCTGCCCTCATCCAGACAAGTAAGGAGCATTCCATCACACTCCTGATTTGTGCCGTGGAGATTGTGGACAGGCTTTGGGGTGTCAGGAGGTGAGTTACTCGCCACAAAAATAAATAAATCCAAGTTTAGTGGTAAAATCAGTTTTTAAAAATTATGTATTAATTCAGATTTCAATCTCTGTTTTGTTTTCAGGTTGCTGTGATATATTGGCCTGTGGGGCAGGTATGTTTTATTGCAACCAAGAGTATGATTTTAATTTTCCACTTTCTTGCCATTTTGCATAGTTATGATGCATTTCCTCTCCTTCCAGATGATCAACTATGGCCTGGTCCCCGTCTTCTTCAGGATGGCCTTTTTTGGCTGCTGGTGTTTTGTATGGGTTATTTTCATGTCCAATTTGAGACAACATCAACGTGAAGCTCAGGGAACTGAATTTGGATTATTACGTACAATCAAGAAGTCATAGTCTGTGGATAGATAGGATCATTTGAAAACATTTTATTGAAATAAATGTGTTTATATTCTGCCTCACCGATTAAAATGTATTTTTATTTAACGATGTGCAGAGTGAGAATTCAGGTGTAAATAATGCGTTTGGACATTAGAGCATTTTATAGATTGCAAAAGGGAACTGAGGATTTTATACTGTCGGATTAAAACAACCGGCAACCAATTATTCAAATGTGGGGGGAGGGGCTGCGGCCATCGGAGCCTGGCAGAACAGGGTCTGAGTGGAGTTTTATTACTGTGTGCTAAGTGGTGTGCAGAACCCAGATACAGAAGCCTCACCCCCAAGGTCTGCTTAAATGTCATGTCTGAAGCTTTTAAAATTTGCTTCTCTTTAAACATGGGGATAAAAATCCCATGCTCTTTAAACATAGGGGAGAAAAAGCTGAAACTGTCAGTGAGAGTTTTGAAAAACCCTCCGTTGAACTACATGTCATCTGGTGTAGGTTAGAAAACAATTTACCATCTGCTCATGCGGTTTCAATAATCAATAATCAATTATCACTCCACCCAAGGACTATTATTATGACTGCATCCCGCTCCTTTCATTCTTTTCGTCTCTCTTGAGGGTGTTATTTCTAATCATGGTGCACTCTGTTGGTCGGGTTAGTTTCCCGGGGTCCCCCTGGCTGGGGCTGGAGTGATTATCCTTTTCCTCTTAATATGAATGGGGACAGTACATTTTCCCTGCTGGGACGGGAGAGGTTTGGATTTGGATGGGGTGCAGGTCCAATGATATGGCCAGTATCCTGTTGTCCCTGGGTACTTGGGATGTTCCTTCTGGAGGATGCTTATGAGGGGCAGTTCCCCAAGGTCTTGTTTTTCCTGCTGTATGATTTTTTTTTTCTGGTGCTGAAATGTCCTGTCGCTGAAAAGTCCTGGCGCTGAAACGGCAGCGTTGAAGCGGCGGCGCTGAAACGTACCGCACCCCTCCCCCAGGGCGGCACCCCTCCCCCAGGGCGGCCCCCCCCCCCCCGCCCCCCCCCCCCCCCCCGGTCCGCTCCCCCCCCCCCCCGGTCCGCTTCCCCCCCCGCGGGTCCGCCCCCCCCCACGGGTCCGCCCCCCCTCCCAGGCCCCGCCCCCCCTCCCAGGCCCCCCCCCCTCCCAGGCCCCCCCCCTCCCAGGCCCCCCCTCCCAGGCCCCCCCCCCAGGCCCCCCCCTCCCAGGCCCCGCCCCCCCCTCCCAGGCCCCCCCCCCTCCCCAAGAGCGCCGAAGTTCAGCTTGCCCGGGGCGCCAGCAACCCTAGGGCCGGCGCTGGGCGAGGGGGGGGGGAGTGGACTCTAGGGTGACCAGGGGCGAGGGGGGGGGGGAGTGGACTCTAGGGTGACCAGGGGCGAGGGGGGGGGGAGTGGACTCTAGGGTGACCAGGGGCGAGGGGGGGGGGAGTGGATTCTAGGGTGACCAGGGGCGAGGGGGGGGGAGGGTGGACTCTAGGGTGACCAGGGGCGAGGGGGGGGGGGTGAGTGGATTCTAGGGTGACCAGGGGCGAGGGGGGGGCGGGAGTGGACTCTAGGGTGACCAGGGCGAAGGGGGGTGGGAGTGGACTCGAGGGTGACCGGGGCGAGGGGGGGTGGGAGTGTACTCTAGGGTGACCGGGGCGAGGGGGGTGAGGGGGGTGGGAGTGGACTCTAGGGTGACCAGGGGCGAGGGGGGTGGGGGGGGGAGTGGACTCTAGGGTGACCAGGGGCGAGGGGGGGGGTTTGGGAGTGGACTCTAGGGTGACTGGGGGAGGGGGGGGAGTGGACTCTAGGTTGACCGGGGGGGGGGGGGGGAGTGGACTCTAGGGTGACTGGGGGGGGGGGAGTGGACTCTAGGGTGACCAGGGGCGTGGGGGGGGGGAGTGGACTCTAGGGTGACCAGGGGCGAGGGGGGGGAGTGGACTCTAGGGTGACCGGGGGCGAGGGGGGGGAGGAGTGGACTCTAGGGTGACCAGGGGCGAGGGGGGGGGTTGCCTCCAGGGTGACCAGGGGCGAGGGGGGCTGGGGGAGTGGACTCTAGGGTGACCAGGGGCGTGGGGGGGGGGGGGGAGTGGACTCTAGGGTGACCAGGGGCGAGGGGGGGTGGGGAGGGGGGAGTGGACTCTAGGGTGACCAGGGGCGAGGGGGTGGGGGGGGGAGTGGACTCTAGGGTGACCAGGGGCGAGGGGGGGGGGGGAGTGGACTCTAAGGTGACCAGGGGCGAGTGGGGGGGGGGAGTGGACTCTAGGGTGACCGGGTTGGGGGGGGGTGGACTCTAGGGTGACCAGGGGCGAGGGGGGGTTGGGAGTGGACTCTAGGGTGACCAGGGGCGAGGGGGGTGGGGGAGTGGACTCTAGGGTGACCATGGGCGAGGGGGGGTAGTGGACTCTAGGTTGACCAGGGGCGAGGGGGTGGGGGGGGGGGGAGTGGACTCTAGGGTGACCATGGGCGAGGGGGGGGAGTGGACTCTAGGTGACCAGGGGTGGGGGGGGGAGTGGACTCTAGGGTGACCGGGGGGGGGGGGAGTGGACTCTAGGGTGACCAGGGGCGAGGGGGGGGGGGGGACTCTAGGGTGACCAGGGGGGGGGGGGGGGAATGGACTCTAGGGTGACCGGGGGCGAGGGGGGGGAGTGGACTCTAGGGTGACCAGGGGCGAGGGGGGTTGGGAGTGGACTCTAGGGTGACTGGGGGGGGAGTGGACTCTAGGGTGACCAGGGGCGAGGGGGGTGGGGAGTGGACTCTAGGGTGACCACGGGCGAGGGGGGTGGGGGGGGGTTGGGAGTGGACTCTAGGGTGACCAGGGCGAGGGGGTGGGGGGGGAGTGGACTCTAGGGTGACCAGGGGCGAGGGGGGTGGGGGGGGAGTGGACTCTAGGGTGACCAGGGGCGGGGGGGGGGGAGTGGACTCTAGGGTGACCGGGGGGGGGGGGGGGGGGGGGGGGGTAGTGGACTCTAGGGTGACGGGGGCGAGGGGGTGGGGAGTGGACTCTAGGGTGACCATGGGCGAGGGGGGGGGGGAGTGGACTCTAGGTGACCGGGGGCGGGGGGGGGGGGGGGGGGGGAGGTTGGGTGAGTGGACTCTAGGGGGACCATGGGCGGGCCCGGACTCCTTTCATTTTTCTCCTTTGTTTTTTTGTTTCCACAGTGGGAGGGTTTGTTTTATTGGATGCGTATATTGGCAGGTGGGCCGTTGTTTGGGGGTGGTGGGAGGATGGGATCGTTATTATTAAGGGGATTGACTTTGTATTTGTTACCGTTTACTGTTTGGGGGTGGGGTGGAAATTTTGGAGGAAAATGTGAAAATGGAGAATAAAAACTTAAAAAAAACAATTATTCAAATGAAGAATTAATTCGCTTCACAAGAACACAAGAGAAAGGAGCAGAATTAGATCATACAGCACACGAGCCTGCTCCGCCTTTCAATACAACCTTTTCTGATCGACACACAAACTAAATGTCATAAACAAGAACACAGTAAACAGGAGCAGGAGTGGACCAACCGGCCTGTCAAGCCTGTTCTGCCATTCAGTACAATCATGGCTGATCTTTGGGCTTCAACTTCAATCCCCCTCCCCATATTCCTTGATTCCTGAGGGACTGAAAATCTGTCTGTCCCAGCCTCACATAAATTCAGAATACTCAGAAAAGATACATTACAGTGAGAAAGAAAGACTCTAAAGGAAGGGCTGAATGGCCTCCATCTGCACTGTAAATTCTATGAAATCTAGTTCTATGAACTTAGGAAGTCTTAAAGATAGGATCAAATTTAAAGAAAAAGCATATAATTCCCCAAACGTGAGTAGCAGGTCAGAAGGTTGGACAGAATATAAAAAGCAGCAAAGAAAAGGTTATTAAGAAGGTATAAATTAGAATATAAGAGAAAGCGAGTTAGAATTATAAAAACAGATGGTAAGAGTTTCTACAGGTTAAAAAGGAAAAGACTAAATAAAGTGAGTGTTGGTCCTCTAGAGTGTCTGGGGAATTACTAATGGAAATAAGGACAGGCAGACAAACGTTTGCATTGCCTTCACTGCCGAGCCTACATCCGAGAAATAATTGTGAATCAGGAGGTTTCCTTCCACAGTCCAAAGTTTTGCAAGTTTGGTGGATTGGTCATGAACAATGTGCACAGTTATGGGGATAGGGCGGGGGAGTGGACCAAGATAGAATGCTCTTTCAGAGGGTCAGTGCAGACTTGATGGGCTGAATGGTTTCCTCCTGCACTGTATTGATTCTAGGGATTCTATGGAGGGAAGAACTATTACAATCACCAGGGAAAGGGTACTGAGAAAATGTTTAGAACTAAAAACTGACAAGTCCCCAGGTCCTGATGGACTTGGTCTTCAGGCCTTGAAGGAAGTGGCTTGCCAAAATTCCCGATATTCTAGAAACGATATTCTAGATATTCCCGTACCAGCCTCCCCGGACAGGGGCCGGAATGTGGCGACTAGGGGCTTTTCACAGTAACTTCATTGAAGCCTACTCGTGACAATAAGCGATTTTCATTTCAAGGCCCCTTCAGATTGGAAAATGGCAAATGTGACTCCTCTATTCAAAACAGCTAGAGACTGAAAGCAGGAAACTACAGGCCAGTTTTTAAAAAACATCTGTCATTTGCTGGAATCTATTTAGGGAGGTTCTGGTGGGACACTTAGAAAATCTGAATGAAATCAAGCAGAGTCAACAAGGTTTTGTGAAAGTGAAATCAAGTTTGACTGATTTTTTGAGCTCTTTGTAGAGGTAAATCGTTATGTTGGTAAAGGGGAACCTGTGAGGGCAGCACGGTGGTTGCAGTGGGTTAGCACTGCTGCTTCATGGCGCTGAGGTCCCAGGTTCGATCCTGACTCTGGGTCACTGTCCGTGTGGAGTTTGCACATTCTCCCCGTGTTTGCGTGGGTTTCGCCCCCACAACCCAAAGATGTGCAGGGTAGGTGGATTGGCCACCCTAAATTGCCCCTTAATTGGAAAAAATGAATTAGGTACTCTAAATTTATTAATAAAAAAGGGGAACCTGTGGTTTGATGTACTTAGATTTCCACAAGGCATTTGGCAAGGTGCTACATCTAAATGTTACCATGCAAAAAAAGAGCTGATGGTACAGGAGGTAACATGTTAGCATGGTGAGCAGATTAGTTAGTTAACAGCAAACAGAGAATTAGGGTAACTGGATCATTTTAGGTTGGCAAGGTATGACAATTGGAGCCATAGGAATCAGTGCTGGGACCTCATCTATTTACAATATATAAGAACATATATAGCCTGCTCCGTCATTCAATTAGATCATGGCTGATCTTTTGTGGACTCAGCTCCACTTTCCGGCCCGAACACCATAACCCTTAATCCCTTTATTCTTCAAAAAACTATCTATCTTTACCTTAAAAACATGTAATGAAGGAGCCTCAACTGCTTCACTGGGCAAGGAATTCCATAGATTCACAACCCTTTGGGTGAAGAAGTTCCTCCTAAACTCAGTCCTAAATCTACTTCCCCTTATTTTGAGGCTATGTCTCCTAGTTCTGCTGTCACCCGCCAGTGGAAACAACCTGCCCGCATCTATCCTATCTATTCCCTTCATAATTTTAAATGTTTCTATAAAATCTCCCCTCATCCTTCTAAATTCCAACGAGTACAGTCCCAGTCTACTCAACCTCTCCTCATAATCCAACCCCTTCAGGTCTGGGATTAACCTAGTGAATCTCCTCTGCACACCCTCCAGCGCCAGTACGTCCTTTCTCAAGTAACTGAACACAATACTCCAGGTGTGGCCGCACTAACACCTTATACAATTGCAACATAACCTCCCTAGTCTTAAACTCCATCCCTCTAGCAATGAAGGACAAAATTCCATTTGCCTTCTTAATCACCTGTTGCACTTGTAAACCAACCTTCTGTGACTCATGCACTAGCACACCCAAGTCTCTCTGAACAGCGGCATGCTTTAATATTTTATCGTTTAAATAATAATCCCGTTTGCTGTTATTCCTACCAAAATGGATAACCTCACATTTGTCAACATTGTATTCCATCTGCCAGACCCTAGCCCATTCACTTAACCTATCCAAATCCCTCTGCAGACTTCCAGTATCCTCTGCACTTTTCGCTTTACCACTCATCTTAGTGTCATCTGCAAACTTGGTCACATTGCCCTTGGTCCCCAACTCCAAATCATCTATGTAAATTGTGAACAATTGTGGGCCCAACACGGATCCCTGAGGGACACCACTAGCTACTGATTGCCAACCAGAGAAACACCCATTAATCCCCACTCTTTGCTTTCTATATATCAATGATTTGATTAAAGAGATCAAATGTATGGTTGTTAAATTTGCCGATGACATAAAGGTGGGCAGGAAAATAAATTGTGAAGAGGGCAAAAGGAGTCTGCAAGGTGACATAGAAAGGTTGGGTGAGTGGGCAAACATTTAGCAGATGGAAGTGAATGTGGGGAAATGAGAACAAGACTGCCTTGGCAGGAAGAACAGCAAAGCAGAAGATTATTTAAATTGAGAGGGATTGCAGAACTCTGAGGTACAGAGTGATCTTGGCGGTTCTGGTACATGAATCAGGAAACATTAGTATGCAGGTACAGCAAGTCAGTAGTAAGGCAAATGGAATGTTGTCACTGCAAGGGGAATAGAATATAAAAATAGTGGATGTGTTGCTCCGGTTGTACAGTGCATTAATGAGACAATGGGCCCGATTTAACGGAAAGGTTTCTGGGCCGGATTCTCCGGTCTGCCGGTCACGTTTTTCCGTCGGCAGCGGGATTCTCTGTTCCGGTAGCCGGCCAATGGGATTTCTCAATGTGGCCACCCCACACTGTTGTGAAACCCGTGGGCGTGGGTGTGCTGCCAGCAGACCAGAGGACCCTGCTGACGGAGAATTCTACTGTTGATGTTTCATTTCAGGCAGGTTTAGCTGGAAGCTTCTGTCATAATATACACATCAGTATATGATGGTGCAGAGACACACACTGACTGACACACTGAAAGACCAATCAACACACACAACACAGCAGCCAATCACCAGATAGGGCACAGTCACTATAAAGCCAGAGGGCACTAATTTTCCCGCTCATTCGGGATGCAGCCTCTGAGACAGACAGAGCCCGCAGTCAGTAGCACAAACATCCACCATGTGCTAGCTGTATAGTCCGGTTAGCCATAGGTCTTCAGTCAACCTAACATAGTGTCAACCCACAGTGCAATTAACAGCTCATATTCAATAAAATAGAGTTGTACTTCTATAAGTGTTGGTAGCCTGTCTATGTTACTGCTAAGGTAAACGCAGTCTCCACAGATCCAGAGTACCCAACACATCAGCTTCTACCTGACTCTGACTCTATCAGCAAGTCCCCCACCGCTATCTAACCACATTTAGTCACATTTTCAGGCCCTGGGGAG